>NC_139841.1:26776960-27060197 GCF_963691815.1 Echiichthys vipera
AAAACAGAAATAAATGAATGAATAAATATACTGTCCAAATTTTATTCTACAGTGACGTGCAACTAATCCCTCAGTGCATTATTTCCCTTGAACACATGCTCTCTAATGCACTTTTTATCTTTTTATATTTTCTGTAGATATTGGTGTAATCATAACTCTCTGTGGTCATTTTACATCTGTTTTTAATCATTTTGTGCATCTTTTATCATCATTTTGTGTCTTTCTTTGCATCTCTTCATGGTCGTTTTGCATCCCTATAGTCATTTTTCCTCCTCTTTGTGGTCATTTTTGGTCATTTTATGTATAGTTGTGGTCATTTTGCATCTCTTTGTGATCATTTTGTGAATATTTTCCGGTGAGAATTACATTAGGAAGTGTGTATCCCTTCCTGGGCAGTAGTTAAACCACAGCAACCAATATAACTCTGTCAGTGTTCATACATAAAACATGAACCTTCAATGCATAAACAAACCGTACAGGACATGGTATGCTCTGTTTTCTGTGGTGATTCCTGAAGAAGCTGGAGAGAAACAAAATTAAAAAATTAATTTCTTCATGTGCACTTATTTTGTTTCAGGATGAAACTTAAAGAGATCAACCGCACAGCCATCCAGAGCTGGAGCCCTGCACAGCACCACCCCATCTACCTTGCAACAGGTATGAGCATGCAGCGAGCGCGGCACCAGCACGGGCCTGCTGCTGCTGCTATCTGCTGTTTTCACAGGACATTTATTACTTTACTCTTGCATTCATACAGCAGCCATTCTGAGGGCGCACTCACACTGTCCATCCGTACCGTGCCCAAGCACGTTTGACCAGTGTGAGTGCAACCGTACGCGGTACGCTTGCCGGCCACGGCATGTTTGAGCGAGGTGGGCTTTTGTAGCAGCAGGTTTGCACATGTACGAGCACGAGCGTGCGCACGTGTACGAGCACGAGGCCTACGGCGGTTTTGAGGTCATTTCCTGTGCACCTGTTGGGACATAGAAAAAAGAAGGAGGGACCATGCGCGGACATTTCAAACAATGGCGGTGAAAGGTTCACGTTGGTGTGATGCGGAGGTGGAGTGTTTACTGCAGATTTGGTCGATGAAAAGATTCAAAAACAGTCGACAAGACGCACAAAAACTCCGAGGTCTACGGAAAGATCTGGAAACAAAGCCACGCATCGCCATGACGTCATCAATGCGTGTGACGTGTTACGGCGTGATGACGTATAGGCAGCAAGAAGCATTCTCCGAGGCCCAGGTAGTGTGAGTACAAACGGGCCTGGAGGGGGGACAAGGACCCTAAAGCACGGGGCACGGGACAGATGGACAGTTGGAGTGCGCCCTGAGACACAGAGCACACCCCTCACTTGTTTGCCTCTCGGTCCAATGGCAACTACAGAGACAAATAAATGATGCCGTATCATCTACGTAACTACACTTATATTTTATTAAGTTTATTTGACATTAGGAGGAGAAGGAGGAGGAGGACACTGAATCACACATTGTTATAAAACTGTCATGGATAGATAACACAATAAAGTCCAAGACCTTCGGTGTGACGATAGCTCGTGATGATGCAGGAGTCCAGGGTCCGTGTCATCTGTCATAGGTACTAATTCTAGATGACCCAACATGCACCAAAGGTCCCCGTGCTCTCTTTTCGTCTGCAGGAACGTCAGCCCAGCAGCTGGACGCCTCCTTCAGCACCAATGCCTCCTTGGAGTTTTTCGAGCTGGACTTGACTGAGCCGTCTCTGGACATGAAGTCGTGTGGCAGCCTCTCCTCCTCTCACAGGTGCTAAAAGCTTCTGATCCCGCACACAAAACACGTCAGCCTACTTTAGTTGTAAAACTTCAGGGTGAAGACCTCATAGACCTGGAGTTGCATCCAGGTAACTACTACAGGTCCACACCAGATGTAGACAGTCAACAGGAAGACGATCGACGATTATCCACCTTTTTTTTGTCACAATCTCAAAATATTATGACTTTTTGTCACAATCTTGTGACTTTTTGTAACCGTCTTCCAACTTATTTCCTTAAAACACACACACACACACACACACACACACAAAAACATGGTGACTCGTGAGATTGGTTTTTACAGGGCAACAGGAATCAGGACACCAGAGATATTGGAGCTTTAAACCGCTCTTAACCGCGGTGATGGCAAAATCGATTAAACCTGGAACATCCCTGTTCATCACACACGTTGTGTCCTTCTATCTCCTCGCAGATACCACAAACTGGTGTGGGGTCCTTATGGAATGGACGCTCAAGGTCACCCGTCCGGGGTCCTTATCGCAGGAGGCGAGAACGGCAACGTCATCCTGTACGACCCTGCGAAAATCATGGCCGGAGAGGCCGACGTGATCATCGCCGAGAGCGACAAGCACACGGGACCAGTGAGAGCTCTCGACGTCAACCCGTTCCAGGTTTGATCTTTTCAACTCCAATCTCTCATCTCATCTCATCTTCAGCCTCTTATCCAGGGTCGGGTCTCAGGGGCAGCAGCTTTAGCAGGGGACCCCAAACTTCCCTTTCCTGGGCCACATTAACCAGCTCTAACTGGGGGATCCTGAGGCGTTCCCAGGCCAGTGTGGAGATCTAATCTCTCCACCTGGTCCTGGGTCTTCCCCGAGGCCTCCTCCCAGCTGGACGTGCCTGGAACACCTCCCTAGGGAGGCGCCCAGGGTTCATCCTTACCAGATGATCCTGAACCACCTCAACTGGCTCCTTTCAACGCAAAGGAGCAGCGGCTCTACTCCGAGTTCCTCACGGATGCTGAACTTCTCCCCCTTCTCTCTAAGGGAGACTCCAGACCCCCTCCTGTACCCGCGACCTCGTTCTTTCGGTCATGATAACTCCAATGTCAGCAAATTTAATATCGTGAATGCATACAGTCCCTAATTTTGTGTTTTCTCTCTGCTGCAGACAAACCTGGTTGCATCAGGTGGGAACGAGTCTGAAATCTATATCTGGGACATGAATAACTTCGGCTCTCCAATGACACCAGGACCCAAAACTCAGGTATTTCCTACTGTGATTCATAAATGTCAGGGATTCATTTAAATGTACCTACTGCGTCCCCTCTTCTGTCAAACAAGTTTGTATGTTCAGGGTTCGCACGGGTGCTGGAAATCCTTGAAAACCTCTTTTTTTGTTGTTTTCAAGGTTTGAAAAGTGCTTGGATTTTAATTAAAATGCTTGAAACTGTTTGAAATGTTCCGTTATTTGATGATAACATGCATGATTTAATAACACAGAGAAAAGATCTCCATAATTGAGCGACTGAAAACAACATTTTCTGACATTTTTGTATGAAAAGTGACGATTTTTTGACGATTAACAGATGATTATGTTTCTGTTTTCCTTTAAATTGTCGCCCCTCTGTAGAAAGCTGTCTCTAAACATCATGTTGGTGTTTTATAGCACAATACCATCTAATTTAATGTGATGAACAAGTGCAATAATAAGTCTACTGAATACTGAGTATTGTTCTGGATACATATATGTAGTTTGCCACGGCTGTGAGGTGCTGGAAAAGCCTGGAAATGCACCTTGAAATGTTTGAAAAGTACTTGAATTTGACTTTGGAAGAGGTGCACACACCCTGTGTGTGTCCATTTGAGTTCAGATGTCACCATAATTAAGTGTTAATGACTATTTTCAAACCATACACATCAAATTGTATAGAAATTGTATTCAAATCGATGCAGAAAGGACAGTCACATTCAAATCGATGCAGTAGAATGGAAGTTACAATTACAGTCGTTTTCTTTCCATCGTTCAAACACGAGAAACCGTTTTTGATATAATCTGTCTCTTTTTGTATGTAAATAAAGTTTTGTAAGAGTTGGATGACTGTAATGAAAGTGTAACGGCACAGAGAGCTTGTGTGTATTTGTATTTAAAGCCTGTGGAGGACATCAGCTGCGTGTCGTGGAACAGACAGGTGCAACACATCCTGGCCTCTGCCAGCCCGAGCGGCCGCGCCTCAGTGTGGGACCTCCGCAAGAACGACCTCATCATTAAAGTCAGCGACCACAGCAACAGAGTACGTTGTTCCCTCTGCACTCAGATAAAGTCCTGGTCCGATTCTCTCCCGGTCTGTGGTCACGATCATCCTAAACTGTGTGTGCGTGCGTGTCTGTGTTCGTAGATGCACTGCTCCGGACTCGCTTGGAACCCAGAAGTGGCCACTCAGCTGGTCCTGTCCTCGGAGGACGACCGGATGCCCGTCATCCAGATGTGGGACTTGCGTTTTGCTACCTCTCCTTTCAAGATTTTAGAGAACCACACACGGTAAACACGCCTGTGCAATTGTTGCAGAACCAGCAGAAATCGCCGCTTTAGGGTTTTTCTTATCATCAATAAGTCAGAAGATTATAGCTGCTCAATGTTTACAGACAATTATAAGCAGTTGAATAACTGGTGGAAGTAAGGGGAGGCTTCAATATTCCATTCTTCAGAAACAAAGCAGCAACAGCGTAGTTAGTGAAGCCAGAGTTTATTAAAAGAGTGTTTTAAAGACTTACCTACTGGCCCCTGTACCAGCTCCTCTCATAGTAAAGTCCATTACAGTGGAAGGAGCCCATTGGTACTTTGTTTTGTGTGTAGGGACTCTTCTCATGCTGCTGCAGAGGTTTGCTGTTATTTTCAGCAGCATTAGTGGTTAAAGAAGACCTTTGAATGCCTTCACCATGCTGCCCCGAGCTGATCACTGTTAGCCACGTCCGACTGTTAGCGTCTCTCCTGGATTTCTCCGTTAACAGTTGTTACACGAAGAAAAACTGTCTCTGTGGCTTATTTGATGAATGTAAGCGCTGAAAAAGACCCCGGGAGGATTTTGACACCTTAATGTAGAACAAGTCAACTTTATATTTCACAATAATTGTTTTCTGTCACATCGTTTTCATGATCTCCGACTCCGACCGCTCTTTAAGCAGCTTTGTTTCACAGAAGAAGAGAGAAAGAAGGAAGACTGAGCTTTGTGCTTTGTTCACAAACTCCTAGCCTGTTCAGTGCTTGGGTTTTTTTACCCTCCATAGTTTGTTAAAGTGATGGAGGCAGAGATATTTACTGTTATTCTGAGTGCCGGTTAAATGATTGTCCCCCACAGTGTGACGCCGGCTTGCGTTCCCCCTAAAAGTTTGATCCATCACAACTTTTCGCCGCAGGCCTCTTGTTTAGATCCGCACTATCGCCTTGTCCCTTTTTAAAAATCCCGTTCTTCATGTACAGGGGCGTCCTGGCCATCGCCTGGAGCTTGGCTGATCCCGAGCTGCTCCTGAGCTGCGGGAAGGACAACAGGATCCTGTGCTGGAATCCGAACACAGCGGAGGTAAACCCGCACAATAAAAGTTTTATTAACGCAACCACACACGAGCGCTGTTGTCCCTAAATCATCCGCCTGAACCCTCCAGGTGCTGTACGAGTTGCCCACCAGCAGTCAGTGGTGCTTCGACATCCAGTGGTGTCCCAGGAACCCCGCGGTGCTGTCGGCCGCCAGCTTCGACGGACACATCGACATCTATTCCATCATGGGAGGCACGGACCAGGCGCAGAGCCAGAGACAGGCGGACCAGGTGGGATTAACAGTTGTGTCCATAATAAAGCTGGGACGATGAGATGCTTTTCACCCGCTTCGATACCATCAAGACGCTTTGATCCGATTCTACGAGAATTGTGATTCGATATAAGGATTTCTTGCGTTCTTTGGTTCATTTTTTAACACGAGACCTTTGGAAAACTATTCATGAGAGACACTTACTTTAAAAAACCTCTAAATTGATTCAGTAACCATTTATTTTCAGCAGGTCTGTAGTCAGAGAAGCCCTGAAGTCCAGGTACAAATATGAGACATTTACTCTGAAATGTCTTTAAATGAATTCAGTAATAACGCTTTAATTGTGTCTGTAGTTATCAGAGATTTTAATTTATTTAACCTTTATTTTTCCAGATAACAGTAAGAACAGTTTCTTATTTACAATATTGATCTGGTCCGAGAGGCCTCAGCAGGAATAAATGTACGAATAAAAATAAAAATACACAAGCGTGACTCAAAGACATGTTTACAAAGGATATACAAATGTACACAGCCTATTTACAGAAATGAAATGGAAAACAAATGTATTAAAAAATTGTCATGGGACGAGCATAAGGTATGTTTAGGGTGTAATGCATAGGAGACAAAAAATTGTGTGCATGTGAGCAGATGTGTGTGTTTGGCGCTCTGATGCGGCTTCATCTCGTTACGATCTAGTTGGTCTGAATTGAGTTTGACTCTGTGTGTGTCTGTTACAGATCAGCACCTCGTTTGGGAACATGGATCCTTTTGGGACGGGACAAACTTTGCCCCCGCTGCAGCTGCCCCAGGCCCCTGCCCCTCCAGCTACAGTCAACCCCCTGAAGAAGCCGCCCAAGTGGATCCGCAGACCCGTAGGAGCCTCGTTTGCCGTGAGTCCCGTTTTTTTATGACGCAGAGGATTTAGCTTTGTTTTTGTTTTATAACCATCTGTAACATCCCCTTGGCTCTCTTCCTAGTTTGGTGGGAGGCTGGTGTCTTTGGAGAACACAAAGCCGAACCCGCAGCAGCCAGCGTCGCACGTTGTACACATCAGCCAGGTCGTCACAGAAACGGCCTTTCTGCAGCGCTCCGATCGGCTGCAGGCCACTCTGAGCGCAGGCAGCTTTGTGGACTTCTGCCAGGAGAAGATCGATGGAGCGGAAAATGAGTTTGAAAAGACTCTTTGGTCTTTCCTCAAGGTATGAAAGACTCCCTTTGTCCAGAAAGGTGTGGTAAACGTGTACCTGTCTGTAAATAATGCTGCCATTTTGTGTGTTTTCAGGCTAACTTTGAAAGTGACATCCGCAGCAAGTACCTGGAACTCCTGGGGTACAACAAAGAGGAGCTAGCTCTGAAGGTGAGTCGAGTTGAAACTTGCAACCACCTTCAACGTGCAGGTCTGCAACGTTCTGGCACCTGTCAGTTCAGACCAATACGACGAGGTCGAGGCGGTTTATCGTCTCCATAGCAACGCCTCTCTGTACTTCTGTTTTAACTTTGCAGGCTTTCCTTGTAGCTTGATATAATTTGTAGCATTTTGAAACATAAATGAGGACAGAGATGGTGAGAAACTCTCTACAGCTGTGTTTCTAGTTGAGATCAAACGGAGAAAATACCCCTTTATTTCCTGATTCACTGCTTTGTTCTGGATTCGACCAGCGCGCTCCCTCGCCTTATTCATTGTATTGCTCGCTCGACTCCGTGCCTCTCTCTCTCCGTCTCTTTTACCTCTCTCTCACTCTCTCACGCTCGTTGAGCCTACGAATGATTGATTGGCTGTAGAAACAAGTGACGTGTGTTATGTTCTAACACCACCTGCTGGCCATTTGATGAGCTGAATCGCCGGCGACGACATCAGCCGGTTTCACACCGCTGCAACTTTCCCCTGCGACGTTCTAAAACAGTTTTGTTGCGTTGCAGATCTTTGGTTTGAACTGGGCTTTATGAAGTACATCCTGTGATGCATGTGTGTCCTTTTTGTTGTCAGATTTCAGCGGCACTGGAGGAGAAGCCTGCTGAGCCTCCACAGGTGAGTTTGTTTGCAGCAGTTAATCATATGATGCGTTTAAAAGGAACATTTTCTCATATCTGTCTGTTAAGTATGAGTCTAGAGTCCGTTATCTAAGCGGAGCATAAAGACTGGAAGACCTATTTTTTAATTATTATTTGTTTAGTCCACACAAAAACTAAAGCGATAATCTGTAAAAATCTGTTTTATATTCTTTTAATGTGTTTTAAGACCACGGCAGAGATTCAAGGAAGTACAAACTAACAAGTTATAACATGTTAAAGGTGCAGTCTGCAAGATTTTTTTGATCATATTCACTGAAACCGACGCTCTGCTCCGACAGAACAACATAAATCAGTCGGGTTTAGGGAAGAAACGCACCTCAACGTGCACCTAGAGCCTGTTTGTTTTGCAAAAATCCACCTTGTCCACAGCTCTGTTTGCTCACACGCCACAGATCCCTCCTCCCCCCTCGAGTAACGTGAAATGAGTAACGTATCAATAGGGTAGCTAGCGTAGAAGCTAGCTGCTTATAATCTATACGTTTAATCACATCGTAAGCCAGCCTACCCTTGTGTACTCCATTGTGTTCTCCCCCTGAGGCCAGTCTTCATGCTAAGCTAAGAGATTTTTCACACCTTGTTCCCCAAAGACCGGTTTGTTTGGGCATATATGAGCAAAGCAGCGGGGACGAAAACAAACGGGCCGAGATCACAGAGAACCGAAACAACCACTTCACAACTGTGGTTCACGCTCCAACGCAGTCGGTGGCCAACCGTCATAAAACAGAGAGAGGAGTTGCACTTTCACATGTTTACAGCAGACACTGATGGCGGTTTACTGAAGTTCAACTGCAGCATCATATCTGAACAATACATTTGTTTTTCTTTTGAATTATAATAAAAAATACACAGATGTAAAGACGAGATTCAATAAAAGTCTCTCTTAAAGTCGATGAGTAACCCTGAAAAATAATAATGATTCTGATTTCATGCCATCTTCCAGCAGCCCCATTGTTGAAATGAGAACATAGTGATTATGTAAGTGATGTGTTTTAGTTTCATGGTGGTATTTAGTTTATTTGGCATGTAATGTAACTTGAGAAAAAGTAAAAAATCTGCCACTATTAACTCTAAAAAGACTGTTAGTAGAAATGCTTCCAAATGTCCCATTAACACACTGCACTGTTTACTGTACTGTGTTCAAATTCAACTGGCAGTGCAACAAAACTGACCGACTGCTGTTGGCAGTAATCAGAACCACAGTTTCTCTGTCGTCCTCCATTTGGCAATTTAGAAAGTCTTCATAAAGCTGCAGCTTGTTCTCGGTGCTAAAAATACTACTTCCCTTTTGTGAAACTACTCAGAGGAAGCTTTGCACAGACTTCTGATTTTACAATCACAGTGGAGAAAGTTCCAAAACCTGTTTACTCTGCCTCCTGTTTCTGTTTTATTTCTGCTGAGCAACGCGCTGTCAAAGTGCACACTGTCCAACTATCCATCACATCCCTCGATGCTCGAACAGACATGGCCAGAAATATGAGATATGAGGACGGTTTCCAGTCTGCGGTCTGTTTTCTCCATTATTTGTTATCCACCCGCAGACTCCATCATTGAAATATCCTTATTTATAAGAATATCCTCAAAGACCTGCCTTCATACCTGCAGAAATGTTCATTCATCTTCAACCTCTTGTCCCTGTCGGGGTCGCGGGGGGCTGGAGCCGATCCCAGCTGACATCGGGCGTGAGGCGGGGTCCACCCTGGACAGGACGCCAATCTATCACAGGACACATAGAGACGAACAGAGACAGACAACCATTCACACCTACGGGTGATTTAGAGTCATCAATGAACCCAACACCTGCACGTCTTTGGACTGTGGGAGGAAACCGGAGAACCCGGAGAAAACCCACGCAGACACGGGGAGAACATGCAAACTCCACACAGAAGGGCCCCAGCCGGGATTCAAACCTGTAACCTTCTCGTTGTGAGGAGACAGTGCTAACCACCACAGCACCATGTAGCCCTACCTGCAGAAATATGTTATTCAAAAAAGCACAGGAACCCGTCTGCTCCGCTCTGGACCTAGAGGCCGTACTGAACTGGGGGAAAGGGCGTTTAGTTCTGCTGCGCCCTCCGCATGGAACCAGCTGCAGAATGAGCTGAAACTGAAGGGGCTTGTTTCTCTAAACACATTTAAATCCCTTCTTATCGGTGTTGAAACAGACTCTTCTGTCTTCCGTCTCTCCAAATATCTAATGATATCTCTCTGTATCTCTTCCTTCAATATTCAGTTGCAGCTGCCCGCTCCAGCCGTCCTGCAGCCTTTACCAGGCATCAGCCTTGTGCCGCCTGTCGACAATCCTGAGGCGGCCTTTGACATGATCGCTGCAGCAGTCGTGCCGCCTGTCGACAATCCTGTGGAGGCCTTTGACATGATCGCTGCAGCAGTCGTTCCGCCTGTCGACGATCCCGTGGAGGCCTTCGACATGATCGCCGCAGCAGTCGTTCCGCCTGTCGACGATCCCGTGGAGGCCTTCGACATGATCGCCGCAGCAGTCGTTCCGCCTGTCGACGATCCCGTGGAGGCCTTCGACATGATCGCCGCAGCAGTCGTGCCGCCTGTCGACAATCCCGAAGCGGCCTTCGACATGATCGCCGCAGCAAGCCTTCAGCCAGCCGCCACGCTGGAGCTAGACTCCGTCCCCGAGCCTGAGACTGAAGAGCCAGCGGCGGCGGATCCAGAGGACGCTCCTTCCAGCGAACCAGAAGAAAAGATGGACGAGGTTCTTCCAGAGGAGGAGGCAGAGGAAGAGGAGATCAACTTGGACGAGGAGGAGGAGGAGGAGGTACACCTTCATCACTGCACAGTTTCACACAGGCTGTCTTCCAGCTTTGCATCAATTGATTGATTTCTTTATTTCCGTGTCGTGCGCACAACGAGCCCGACCCTTTCAGGGGTTTACAAGACACCAACATTTCCGTTGCAGTGTTCAAACGTTTAACATGGGGGTCAATGAGAAACTGATCTACCATGAAACCTGCCCCTAGTGGACACTCGGAGACCTGCAGTCTTTGGCACTTCCTGATTGGATCAACCAGGAAAACTAAAATAACATTTAAGAGTAGAAGAGACGAGTAAACCTGAGACATGACGGGTTGTTTTTCTGGGGTTTCAGGAGACGGCAGCACCAGTGGAGTTGGAGCCCGGTCCTCCCGGTCCTCCAGAGACCTTGGCTCCGGTGGAGGAGCTCACCGAGGATCCAGCTCCGGTGGAGGAGCCGGAGGTCCCGGCCCAGGCCCCGGCTCCAGCTCCGACCCCAGCCAACACAGAAGGGGTCAGTCTCAGCATCAGTCAAGGTAACGACGCTTTCCAGCAGTTCACCGGATCTCACGTCCAAACACAGAGAGAAAGAAAGAAATAATCTGTGTTTTTAATATTTGCCGTCCTGCCAGATGTGGACGGGCTGATCACGCAGGCCCTGCTGACCGGAGACTTCGAGGGGGCCGTGGAGCTCTGTCTCCATGACAACCGAATGGCAGACAGCATCATCCTGGCCATCGCCGGAGGGGCCGAACTCCTAGAGAAGACTCAGAAGAAGTATTTTACAAAAACACACAGCAAGATAACCAAGGTAACAACGAGGGGATTAATTTGCACACACAGACACGTCAGCTTCTGTCGGCTTCTGTCAGTATTGCCGTATGCGTTTGCCGATATGAAGGACTTTTAAATTTTTTTCAGGACGTATTACGCAGAAAACGTTGCTTGCTGTGATTTAGAAACAATGTCCTGCAGCTGTTTATTTACTTTTATCCATTTAATTTAAATGTTAAACAATGCAATTGACAGGACATGCAGTGCTTTTTAGTTTAGTTAATTCATTTTCATTTATTTATTTTATTTAAAATTATCAGCAATTGACTGATACAAACTGTGATGCTTATTTAGCTGTTTATTTTATTTTCTATTTATTTATAGAATTTGTTCATAACGTAATAAATTCTCTGCATAATGTATAATAACGTTAAATATTCTTTCATAAAGCTATTTGCCCGGGAAAGCAGCCTCCTGAGAACATTTGTTTATTGATAAATAAGTGAATATTAATGAGTAAATTGATGCACAATCCACACATACAAAGATCTGTTTCCAGCTAAATTCACCTTACTGGGGAATTCATCGACTCTCAGATCCTGTATCAGTCGGCGTGATTCATTATTTTTATGAGTTTCAGGAAGTGAGAGTTTATTAACACAGATCACTTGTGTTTTTGTCCTGCAGCTGATCAGTGCGGTGGTGATGAAAGACTGGCATGACATCCTGAACACGTGTGAGCTGCAGAACTGGAAGGAGGCTCTGGCCGCTGTCATGACCTACGCTCAGCTCGAGGAGTTCTCCTCCCTCTGCGGTAAGTTCAAGGACACGTGCAGATTGTCGTTTGACTAGACCACAGTGTCGCTGACATACTCTCCCTCCAGTCCTTCTTTCACTCAACGTTGTTGTCTCCCAGCTGTGAATTCTCTTAACCTCGACCTCCTCGTGTGTATTAGACCTTCTCGGGGGCAGACTGGAGGCAGCGGAGGACGCCCAGTTACAAGCCCAGGCCTGTCTGTGTTACATCTGCGCTGGAAACGTGGAGAAACTTGTGTCTTGCTGGACCAGAGCACAAGACAGACACTGTCCGCTCTCTCTCCAGGTGTGTCCACTCATCTTAATATCTCCAAAAGCGTCTTTCTTTGGATATGTGCGGGCAGCATCTCTGTCCACCTGATGAATGTCCGTTCATTATTCTGTCTTTTAGCTCTGAACCCTCTCTAAATGTAACCTGACTCCTCCAGATGGAATGATTTGCATTGTCTCAGCATATCCATCTTCAAGAGTTTAAATGTCTGAACCAGTCGAGAAGTCCACGGACCAATAAGAGCGCGAGGCACAAAGCTTATCACAGTACCAGAAATTTAAACCTTTATACGACACTAGCATAGAAGAAATGAAATGATACCACGACAAGGCAAACAAACAAAAGTCTATTAACAACCTGCATAAAAACTCACTTCTTGATGGCAAAAGGGGACTTTACAATAACATTTTCTTTGAGAGACACCTGAACGCACCATCAAGTCCTGTCAGATCCCACTGAGTTACTGTACCATCGTTTGTTTACGTGACTACTCACGGGGAAGCCAAAGTGTTTCCTCACCGGTGACACAGGGATGTAACAGTTCTGTAGTTTCTCCGACTCCGGCAAGAGGTCACGGCGTCCCACAACGTTTTAAACTTGTGGTATCGAAAACAATCAGTCCTGTCTGAGGTAAAACCTGGAGGAGGGGTCGTCTGTAACAATAGAAACTTTACTGTTTTAAGTTGTTGCACCTGAAGGAAATGGTAAATAGTGAAGACGTGTGGAAACGTGCAGCCCCTAATCCGTCTTTCCTTCTGGGTTTTATCACTTTAATTCATCCTCTAATAACTTGCGCTGTCCCTTTTTGTGTGTGTTTTTACCTGAGACCACAAAAACACATCGTGGATTCCCTCTGGCGAAAGAACTTCACGCGATGTGACCCCCCTTCATTAGTCACTCATGTAGTGTAAAGCAAGACAAAGACGGCAAGTCGTGAAGCGTGAGTTTAGCGTTGGTCGTGCTGATGTGATCTGTGTTTTCTATCCCTCAGGACCTGGTGGAGAAGGTGGTGGTGTTGCGGCGTGCGGTGGAGCAGACCCAGAGATCTGGCCCCGCCGCCATTGGCCTCCTGCTGGCTGAGAAGATGAGCCAGTACGCCAACCTGCTGGCCTCACAGGGCAGCCTGTCCACCGCCATCACCTACCTGCCCGACAACACCAACCAGGTCTGTAACACATCTGGACTCAGCCGCACCAGACGTTTGTTAATCCATCACCAAGTGTTCGACAGCGCTGCTCAGTAATCACCAGAGGTGTAAAGTAGATCTGCAGTGGTTAATCAGACAGACAGGGGAAAAAAATGACAATTTTTGATAATCCATTGAGAGTTTTTTAGTAATTTTTTCCCTCAAAAATGTCAGAAAATGCAGTTTTCAGCCTCTAAACTCTTTATTTCATATTGAGTTAATATCTTTGGGGTTGAGGATATTTAAAGACACTTTATTTAAAGACATTTTTCACCGTTTTCTGACATTTTATAGAAGAAATAATTTATAGATGAATCTAAAAAATGATCGATAAAGAAAATAATCATTAGTTGCAGCCCTAGTGCATTTACTTAAGTACAATTATGAGTCATTTGTACTTTATACTTTGACTTTACGACATTTCAGAGGAAATATTGTACTTTTTACTACATTTATTTCCTTACTTTACAGATTATGATTATTAATACAGAACATTATCAACCAATAAAAAGATAAATTGTTATATAATAAGCTACATAGACTATATAAAGTAATTAAAATGACCCCCACCTGTACCAGTGCAACATTAAAGTGATGTAAATGTCACAAAATATCATTAATCTGTCTATAATTATAATCTAATAATCTAAAACAGGCCTGTCTGCATAATGAGTACTTTTACTTTTGGACTTATTTCTACAGTGTGTTATAACTTTTACTTAAACTGTTTTTCCACCACTGGTAATAACAATGTCTTCATGTTTCTCATTTTGACCTCACAGGTTGCCGTACAGCAGCTTCGTGACCGTCTCAGCCGGGCTCTGGGGCAGCACGCGGCGGCTCCCGCAGTGGCTCCCACGGCTCCGGTTCAAACCCAAAGAGCTTCGGTTCAGCCCGCCTCAGCTCTGCCCCGACAACCGTTCACCCCGATCCAGCCCGCCATGGTGCCTCAGCCCACCATGGTGCCTCAGCCCGCCATGGTGCCTCAGCCCACCGCAGCAGCTCCAGTGAGCATGCCCGCACCTGCCGCCTCCGCCCCAGCGCAGCCGCAGTACTACCAACCCGTAAGCTCCACCTAACAGCCTTCACACTACTGTTAATGAACCAGAATCTGTGTGAAACCTCGCGACTCACACAGACTCCCCTGTTCTTCATCCAAAAACAGGTCACACACACACACACACACACACACACACACACACACACACACACACACACACACACACACACACACACACACACACACACACACACACACACACACACACACACACACACGAGGGATGGGTTCATATTAATGTTTAACATCTTATCGAACCTTTCTTCTCCGCTCACTCCTGCTCAGCCGATAACGACAGACGAAGCTTGTTAGGGACAGTGTGTGTGTGTGTGTGTGTGTGTGTGTGTGTGTGTGTGTGTGTGTGTGTGTGTGTGTGTGTGTGTGTGTGTGTGTGTGTGTGTGTGTGTGTGTGTGTGTGTGTGTGTGTGTGTGTGTGTGTGTGTGTGTGTGTGTGTGTGTGTGTGTGTGTGTGTGTGTGTGTGTGTGTGTGTGTGTGTGTGTGTGTGTGTGTGTGTGTGTGTGTGTGTGTGTGTGTGTGTGTGTGTGTGTGTGTGTGTGTGTGTGTGTGTGTGTGTGTGTGTGTGTGTGTGTGTGTGTGTGTGTGTGTGTGTGTGTGTGTGTGTGTGTGTGTGTGTGTGTGTGTGTGTGTGTGTGTGGCGGACTTTTCACGTATTGTTCCTTGTCCTCAGATCGCGCAGACTGGTTTGTCCAAGTGGTGTAGCCGTAGCTAGTTTTCAAAGATGGCCGCCCCTCTGCACATGCAGGCCTCAGATCGTGCGTTGACAGTGCTCATTGCTGTTGTGTTTCATCGATGTGGATTTCCATTCTGGCCAGTGTTTAAATCACACACTGTTTCATTCGTATTGTGCTTATTATGCCAGTCTGTCTATGTACCAACTTTCTTTTTGGGTGGACTTGTGTGTCTGTAATTTGAACCCTGGCTCTGGTGCGATGCGTGTGCGTTGTGGTGTTGTTTGGTACCCCCCATCCCCCGCCCCCCCATGCTGCTGCCATCATTGGTGTGTGCCGTGTGTCTCTGTGTGCTTCAGGTGAGGGCTGCCTCCACTGTCACCTCCTGGAGTAACCAAACTCCCACAGCCCTCCCCAATGTCCCTCCTCCTCCTCTTCAAGTAGGCAGAGCCTCAGAGCAGCAGGTACACTGCCCGCCCACCCGACCCGCACACACACAACGCTGAGGTTTACATACGTTGCACACATCTGCTGTGGTTTGTCTCTGGTGATACCTTTTCCCATAGCTCCCCCACTTCCTGTTTTCCTATGCCTGCTGTGACGCATGCACCGTCTCTACTCATTTGTTTCTCCAATTATTGTGATTTGACTGTAAGGAAGTCACTCTTCACACTCTTAACTACATCACTTCTGACATGCATCAGACATCTGTTCCTCATTTGCACCGTAGACTGTAAAAAAGAGATGGACGTAGCTCCCGTTGTTGGTTTACGAACTACTGAAGCACGGAGTTTGGCAGTCGCCATCTTGCTTGCTGAGAGAATGCAGCTTTAAGTGGAGTCTCCTCCTGCTGGACATTAGAGAGAATGCAGCTTTAAGTGGAGTCTCCTCCTGCTGGACATTAGAGAGAATGCAGCTTTAAGTGGAGTCTCCTCCTGCTGGACATTAGAGAGAATGCAGCTTTAAGTGGAGTCTCCCCCTGCTGGACATTAGAGAGAATGCAGCTTTAAGTGGAGTCTCCTCCTGCTGGACATTAGAGAGAATGCAGCTTTAAGTGGAGTCTCCCCCTGCTGGACATTAGAGAGAATGCAGCTTTAAGTGGAGTCTCCTCCTGCTGGACATTAGAGAGAATGCAGCTTTAAGTGGAGTCTCCTCCTGCTGGACATTAGAGAGAATGCAGCTTTAAGTGGAGTCTCCTCCTGCTGGACATTAGAGAGAATGCAGCTTTAAGTGGAGTCTCCTCCTGCTGGACATTAGAGAGAATGCAGCTTTAAGTGGAGTCTCCTCCTGCTGGACATTAGAGAGAATGCAGCTTTAAGTGGAGTCTCCTCCTGCTGGACATTAGAGAGAACGCAGCTTTAAGTGGAGTCTCCCTCTGCTGGACATTAGAGAGAATGCAGCTTTAAGTGGAGTCTCCTCCTGCTGGACAGTAGAGAGAATGCAGCTTTAAGTGGAGTCTCCTCCTGCTGGACATTAGAGAGAATGCAGCTTTAAGTGGAGTCTCCTCCTGCTGGACATAAGAGAGAATGCAGCTTTAAGTGGAGTCTCCTCCTGCTGGACATTAGAGAGAATGCAGCTTTAAGTGGAGTCTCCTCCTGCTGGACATTAGAGAGAATGCAGCTTTAAGTGGAGTCTCCTCCTGCTGGACATTAGAGAGAATGCAGCTTTAAGTGGAGTCTCCCCCTGCTGGACATCAGAGAGAATGCAGCTTTAAGTGAAGTCTCCTCCTGCTGGACATTAGAGAGAATGCAGCTTTAAATGGAGTCTCCTCCTGCTGGACATTAGAGAGAATGCAGCTTTGAGTGGAGTCTCCTCCTGCTGGACATTAGAGAGAATGCAGCTTTAAGTGGAGTCTCCTCCTGCTGGACATTAGAGAGAATGCAGCTTTAAGTGGAGTCTCCTCCTGCTGGACATTAGAGAGAATGCAGCTTTAAGTGGAGTCTCCTCCTGCTGGACATTAGAGAGAATGCAGCTTTAAGGCGCTTCACCTTTGGCTTCTCTTTTCACACCCTGGAGCTACGTCCATCGTTATTAAACTACGGTCAGCGCAGATAATTCTGCTGAACTGCACACGTCACATTTATTTTAATTTCAGAATTTGAAACACAGGGAAGTAAAAAGCACCAGCACCGTCTTCTTCTGTCGTAGACGGTCATCAGCGGATCGTTCTCTCTCTTGTTCTGAAATGTGCTTTTTTGTGTTTTTGCAGGTGGAGCCTTCAAACCCCATGTACGGGATGTCACCCGCCTGCACAACCGCTCCACCCCCAGCCTCCTCCACTCCTGCGTACATGTACTCCCATCAGTACCAGCGTAAGTGTTTTATACACACACAGTAGAAATATCTGATACGAAGAGAAGAGCGCTGTTGTAGTCTAAAGTTAACTAAAGGAACGTTGTCCCCTAAAAATGTTTATATACAACTGGTTTGAGGAAACTCTTATATTTAAATCTTACTCCTGGTGCAGGTTGCTATAGCTATTGTTAATGAAATGACGCTTCCCCGACTTCCATGTTTGGAAAAGTGCATTATTGGTGTATGAACGTTGTTTGTAGGAGCAAAGCAAACGAACTACACACAACCTTTTTTTCCTGTCGTCTTTAAAACACTGACAAACATTTCCCTTTGGAAATATTTGCCTCTATAATATCTGATTAATATCTGATCTCTTCTACGCTGTTGTACTTCGTTAGACACTAACGAATAACTTCTCTGTATGTTTTATATCTTTGCCTGTTGAGTCTTTTGTAACCTTCAAGCTAAGCATGTTAGCATGTTAGCATGTACTGTAACAGTGTAAACGAGCCTGTCCCGCTGCATGACACAGTTAGCAGCTGGTCTTACTCTAACAGCATGTGTTGTATCCTGTGTGACCCCCAGCCTACCCTCAGGTCAGCCAGTACCCACCTGGAGCTGGGGGTGCACCTATCTATCAGCCCCTTCAGTACTCCTCCTCCTCTGCTGCTGCTGCTCCTCCTCCTGCAGAGCCCCCCGGCTTTCTCTCTCAGTACACACAGCCAACATCTCCGGTCTATCCCGGACAACCTCCCATCAGCCAGTGCCTGTCCTCCTCTCCTCCCTCCCATCCAACTTTCTATCCAACCGCCTCCTCCTCCTCCTCCTCCTCCTTTTCTGCTCCTCCGTCCTCCGGAGCGCCTTTCCAGCATGGCGGGCCAGGATCTCCTGTGTCGTACATGCCTCTTCCTCCACCGAGCGGAGTCTCAGGTACACAGCTGAGTATCAGTCAGTCACTTCAGGGCTTCTTCAACATGATGCCCAAAATATTTGCTGCTTTTTTTGACTTCTTAAAGGAACAGTTTGGATTTTTACCGACCTACAGAAGATGCCAGTCGGGACGCAGTTTGGAGAATCAGGCAGGAGTCCCGACTCAAGAGCTAAACGGATTTATGACACCTAAAAAAAGTCAATATCAGTTTAAGTGCACGCTAAATTTAGAATATTTTCCCCGCTTTACTTTGCCGTCAGACACTGGAGCCGTTATCTACGCTCTCCTCAAAGCCACCAGACGCCTCTGACAGAAACATTAAGTTTCCCTCACAGAACACGGAGTCGCTGCTCTACTGCTTCCTCGATCAGTTTGTGTTTTTGTGTGACATCTGCACTAACCCTTAAAACACAAACAAAATTCACACAATAACACAAACTAACTCATCGATCGATGCAGCGGTAGACAACAACAACAATATGCAAGAAAAGACAAAAAGTACTTCAAGGGAAATTCTGGCGTAAAATCATCCCAGGGTCTTTTCCGGCAAATACACGCATGACTCGCTTTCTTCATGTATCAACTATTAACGGAGAAATCCGGGAGAGTCGCTTACAGTAATTAATGTAATGTGGCTAACACTGATTAGCTCGGGGCAGTACGGTGAAGGCATTCAAAGTTCTTTTTTAACCACTAATGCTGCTGAAAATAACAGCAAACCTCTGCAGCAGCATGAGAAGAGTCCCTACACACACAACAAAGCAGCAACAGCGTAGTTAGTGAAGCCAGAGTTTATTAAAAGAGTGTTTTAAAGACTTACCTACTGGCCCCTGTACCAGCTCCTCTCATAGTAAAGTCCATTACAGTGGATTACCAAAGTCAATCTCAAAGGAAGGAGCCCATTGCTGCTTTGTTGTGTGTGTAGGGACTCTTCTCATGCTGCTGCAGAGGTTTGCTGTTATTTTCAGCAGCATTAGTGGTTAAAAAAGACCTTTGAATGCCTTCACCATACTGCCCCGAGCTAATCACTGTTAGCCACGTCCGGCTGTTAGCGACTCTCTAATAGTTTATACATGAAAAAACTGTCTCGATGGCTTATTTAAAGTATGTAAGTGCCAAAAAGACCATGGGATGATTTTACGCCGGCAAACAAGCAAGCAAACAAACAGGCGGCAACACAGGTTCAAACATAATAAGTAAAATAAATAACTTTCTCAAGTATGTATATGAGAGTTTGTAATGAAAAAAGATAAATGTATTTAACTATTGTGGTGTTTATTGCACTAGAACAGTGGTTCTCACACTTGATGATGTACCATGTAAGAAAATATCTCAAGTCCCACCGCTAAGACGTTAATGTTCAAACACAGCACACTAATCAGCTACGGACAGGAAGGTTTTTTCCTCATCAGAAGATCATTTAGTGTTCACTGTCTTCAGCCGCAGCCACGCTGTAACAAAGGTTAGCATCAGAACGGACAGGTCAGTGTTTTAAACCAACCATTTTACCTCTGCTGACGCTCTTCCATCACAGTTTAGCTCCTAACTCACGAACACGACCACGTAACAGGCGGATACTGAAACAGAAATATTACAGGAATTGCTAAACTTATTTTAAATAACATTTCATAAATCCCAAAAGTTTAGGAATATTGGAGATTCCCTCAGGTGTCACAGTTTAAGAACCAGTGCACTAGAATAAACGTAATTGTTGCAAAACACCCGGCCGTTTGCCCAAAAGTGCCAAACTTTTCCTTGAGATGTTCTGAGTTTGTTATGAAAAGGAATCATTTTCACACTCTGACACATTAAAAAGCATCTAATAGAGTGTTCCCCGACAGTGTGAGACGAGTGAACGATAAGGATTTTGTGTGTTTTTCTTCTGCAGGGCCTCAGAACGGCTGGAACGACCCTCCGGCGCTGAGCAGAGCTTCAAAGAAGAAGGTGAGTGGCGTGCTGCAGTCTGTCAGTCTTCAGCGCACTTTATAGAAATACACATGGAACTCAAATGTGTTTGTCATCAACCAGCCGGCTCCGATGAACTACACCCCTCCTGCCCCCATCACTGCTCCCATCATGGCTCCTCTGGGCGCTGACCCCCAGGCCCAGCCGCTATCCTCTGGGGCCCCTCAGGCCGTGGGCCAGGGCCTGCACGCCGCCCAGGTCCCGTTCTCAGGCATGCAGCAGCAGCAGCACCACCACCCGCAGCAGCAGCTCCCCCATGCACCCATGAACCCTGCGATGCCCAAAACAAGTATGGAGGGTGCACCAGGAGCCCCGACTGGAGATCTCATACAGGTACACAGTTTGCTTCTGTCACAGGAGAGAAAGATGGAAAGATTACAGCTTGAAAATGATGTTTTTTCCTCTTTAAGATGTGTCTTCGGTGTCTCTTTTGTCGGTTTTTGCCTTTTTAAACTTCCTTAAAGTATTTTCTCATGTGACAGAAAACCTTAGTGACTCTCACGGATGTTACCTTCATACAGTCGTTGGTGTCTCTGTGTTTTTGTTCTGGTGTTCCTGTTGTGTTTCTCTAACAGCAGCAGCTGCTTTCACCTTCTCTCGTCACATTCACAAACATCTAGGGCTGAAACAATTACTTTAGTTACTGGATACAAACAAAAATCTCTCCGTCGATGATTCGTTAAGGGCGCACTCACACTGTCGATCGGTACCGCGCCCAAGCACGTTCCACGGCTAAAGTCTAGTTCGTTTGACCAGTGTAAGTGCAACCGTACTGCGCCTAGGAGCAGTACACTTGCCGGCCACGGACCGTTTGGGAGAGGTGGGCTTTTGTAAAGCACGTTTGCACATGTACGAGCACGAGCGCGCGCACGTGTAGGAGCACGAGGCCTACGGCGGTTCTGAGGTCATTTCCTGTGCGCCTGTTGGGACATAGAAAAAAGAAGGAGGGACCATGCGCGGACATTTAACAACAACAACAATGGCGGTGAAAGGTTCACGTTGGTGTGATGCGGAGGTGGAGTGTTTACTGCAGATTTGGTCGATGAAAAGATTCAAAAACAGTCGACAAGACGCACAAAAACTCAGAGGTCTACGGAAAGATCTGTAAACAAAGCCACGCATCGCCATGACGTCATCAATGCGTGTGACGTGTTACGGCGTGATGACGTATAGGCAGCAAGAAGCATTCTCCGAGGCCCAGGTAGTGTGAGTACAAACGGGCCTGGAGGGGGGGACAAGGACCCTAAAGCATGGGGCACGGGACGGAGGCACAGTGGGAGTGCGCCCTTGATGCGCTCATCAAGTAAACAACAGCAGCAGCGACGTAAGACATGAATGCCTGCAGTAATATCTGACGTATTTGTGAATTCGGGTACATATTATGATGTCAGCACGGAGGTCCGTTGGTCGACAATAACCTTAGTTTTAGTTTCATAGTATTTATGCAAATTCAGGAATATGTAGGATGTAAATACAGACGTTATTGAGAAGCCGATGAGCTCGAGGAGCGGCTGTAAAACTGTGGATAGAAACATTTCATTTCCTTTAAAATCTTCACAATAAAAGTCCCCCGCTGTTTTGTTGTGTAAAAGCTTTAAGTGTTGGTTTTCTTAACGCGTTTAAAACATCCCTTCCACTCGTCTCCTGCACAGATGTGAGTTCAGTCTCGACAAAGAGCGAGTAAAGCCGTAACGCGCCGTGGAAAAACCCCGATATTCGCTCAAGGTTCCCCTCCAAACATTGTTCTTTTACACGTTAGGCTTTTCATTTCTCATCTTCTCTTTGTGCCCCTGTTCAAACTTTCAGCCTCTGCAGTCCATCCCCGCGGAGAAGATCCTGAAGAAGCCCATCCCCGACGAGCACCTGATCCTGAAGACCACGTTCGAGGGGCTCATCCAGAAGTGTCTGGCTGTAGCTACAGACCCCGTGAGTCTGTCCGACGCCGTCTTTACTTCACAATAGAGCCGCGACCATTAGTTCATCAGCGGAAAGTGAACTGGCAACTGTTCCGTTAATGCAATAATCGGTTTATTAAGCTTCTTAAATGTCTTTTTCTTCGTCAAACACGATAATAAACGAGCACTGGTTTGATTTTTGGTCGGATGAAACAAACTTGTTGAAGACGTCACCTTGTGTTTCGGGCCCGTTTCACCGTTTTCTGACATTTTATTGACGAAACAAATCTTGTGTTGCGGTGAATCATTCGTTAGTGAAATCGTTCTCTATTTTATCTTTTCACAGCAAACGAAGAGGAAGCTGGATGACGCCAATAAACGTCTGGAAGCGCTCTACGACAAACTCAGAGAGCAGACGGTGAGTTTCCCTCCTGCCTCATGCTTGTTTTCAAGGTTTGAAAAGTGCCTGAGATTTTGAATAAAGTGCTTCAAACTGCTTGAAATGTTCTGTTATATGAAGGCATACATGATTTAATAACACAGAGAAAAGAAGATCTGCATATTTGAGCGACTGAAAACATTTTCTGACATTTTGTATGAAAAATAACAGATGATCAAAATAGTTGGTGATCATATTTCAGTTAGTTTTCCTTTCATTTGTCGTCTCACAACATCATGTTAGTTGCTTATAAGACAAAAACATCTGATTTAATGTGATGAACAAGTGCAATAGTACGTTAACTGAATACTGAGTGTTGTTCTGGATACAAAGATGTAGTTTACCACGACTGTAAGATGCTGGAAAGGCCTGAAAATGCACCTTGAAATGCTTGAAAAGGTGCAGGAACCCTGTGCTTTAGTGTCTGGTTTGGAGTTTAAATGTTTTACGGACATGGAGGAAAAACAAAAAGTCAAATGACAGTTCAGTTCATCATGTCACGTGTCCGACATGCACATCACGATATGGCAGTTTACCTTAGAGCCGGTGTCTCAAGGGTCGCTGTGGCTGCAGGTTTCACACAGTTGGGTTTGATGGATCAGGTGTGTTCTTGCCTAGTTGGAGTGAAAACCTGCAGCCACGGCGACCTTTTACTGGATCAGTTTGAGACACCTACTTTAGAGGTTCAACGATGGACTTTTTCTCCATTTTTTAAATATTTTATTGGCAGGAAATCTTTCATAGTTCAGTGTTTGTGTGAGGGTCTTTTCTATGTAACTATCTTCTGTTAGACCTGTAATGTTTGTCACATCTCTTTGGACACTTCCCACGTCCGTCATGGGCCACTTTGCTTTAGTAAACCACGTCTCGGCGTCTCATTTTGCATGAATAATCTGTGTAATTCACATAATATTAGGAATGCAACGGTTCCACAAGCCCACGGTTCGATGTGGGATTTTTATGAAATGATGATAAAGTGAATATTTGAGCTGGATTTTGCACAGATATGATTATATTTTAAATACTCAGAGGGCTGCTTTCTAACATGAATGACTAACCAACACTTCTTCTTCTTCTCCTTCTCTCCAGCTCTCTCCCGCCATCGTAGGAGGACTTCACAACATCGCCCGGGTCATAGAGTCCCGGTCCTACGGGGAGGGCCTCAACATCCACACCCACATAGTCAGTAACAGCAACTTCAGCGAGACGTCCGCGTTCATGCCCGTACTCAAGGTGGTGCTGACACAAGCCAACAAACTCGGGGTTTGATCGGAGCAGAGAGAAAAAGTCTCCTCCGGGCAGAGAGAGAGAGAGAGAGAGAGGGAGCGAGCGAGCGCTCTGCGGTCCGGCTCGTTTCACAGGGAACTCCATTTTTAACTCGCAAAAAAGTGCAAATGACGAAGAATCCTGAGATGTACGAAAATCCTGTTAAACTCTTCTTTTGTGCCATTCATGTTTTCTGACGCGCGGCTCACTCACACAGAAGCCGCGCTGTCGGTCGACCTCAGTGGTGAAAGTAACGTCCGAGCCCGCTGCAGACAAATGCACACGACACAATAACAGGGCTAGACCAATTCAATTCAGCTACCACCTTTTAATCTAACAACATGCTCACAAGACACACTCAACATTTGGTTTTTAATTCAGACTTAGCGTCATAGATTAGCACGAAGCATGACAACAGTGAAATCTCCAAACTGGCAGCACAGCTTTAGCGTAAATGTGGCATTCAAAGCACGAAAAAGTGTAAAAACGACAGGAATTTAACGGCATTTCTAACCCTCATGTGTTGAGATCAAAATAAATAATAATTAACATAATAATAATAATAAAGTTAGTGTTAAATCTCAGTGAATTTGGCATTAGAGACGGGGCAGGCGGCGTTTGTTTGAGGCCAACTTCCATCACAATAATAAATCATCTAGACTTCTGCACCTCCTGCTTTTGCTTTCAGGCTTTCGAGAATATACCCGTGACGTCGGCCATTTTAGAGAGAGCGGACGCTCCTATTGGCTGCTCTCGACCAAGTTCCACCTCTTAAGTCTTCTGTTGTGTGTTCTCCCCGTTCGCCAAAGTGAAGGACGGCCCTGCGACTTTTACACGCCACCGCCAACAAGTTAGTCATTGTTGGCGGTTGCTCATTTCAGACCCAGTCCTGCGAAGCGACCGATAGAGAGGAAGACTTTTTGACTTATGGACGAGAGAGTCTGACTCTAAACACCATAAATTACATGCTGATGTCAGTGTTGAGAGATGAAGGGAGCAGACATGGCTGCGGCTAATTCAAGTTCACGTTTCTGTAGCTCATAAACGCAGTGTTTCATCTTTACGAAAGAACACAGGACGGTTCTTCTCATTTAAATGCTGCTTTGACACGAATGCCTCGTCCTCAGAGGGGAGAGCTGCAGCAGGAGGAGGAGGAGGAGGAGGGCTGGATGTTAAAACTCTTGCGTTCTGGTTTCCGGTGTTTACAGCAGCGTCCCGATGCAGCAGAGCAGCCGTCGTTTGCAGAGACATTAGCTTCGTTCGTCTTTCTAGTCTTTCGATTTTCGTGCACTACAAAACATATCGCTCTAAATTTCTTTACAATGTACTAAAACATACTTTTAATTTTACCTTTAGATGTGTCTCTGCCTGCGTGCGACAGTCCAGACGCAGTTTAGAGAATTCATGTAAAAAACAGCATCATCTCATCTTCAGCCTCTTATCCGGGGTCGGGTCTCGGGGGCAGCAGCTTTAGCAGGGGTCCCCAAACTTCCCTTTCCCGGGCCACATTAACCAGCTCTAACTGGGGGATCCTGAGGCGTTCCCAGGCCAGTGTGGAGATCTAATCTCTCCACCTGGTCCTGGGTCTTCCCCGAGGCCTCCTCCCAGCTGGACGTGCCTGGAACACCTCCCTAGGGAGGCGCCCAGGGTTCATCCTTACCAGATGATCCTGAACCACCTCAACTGGCTCCTTTCAACGCAAAGGAGCAGCGGCTCTACTCCGAGTTCCTCACGGATGCTGAACTTCTCCCCCTCTCTCTAAGGGAGACTCCAGACCCCCTCCTGAGGAAACACATTTCGGCCGCTTGTACCCGCGACCTCGTTCTTTCAGCCCTGATCCAGCTTTCATGAACACAGGTGAGGGTAGGAACCAAGATTGACCGGTAGATCGAGAGCTTTGCCTTCCGGCAATATATTATATTGCCGGAAATCTCTCCACCTGGTCCTGGGTCTTCCCCGAGACCTCCTCCCAGCTAAAACCAGAAGTCCCACCTACACCTAAGCATGTTAAATGAACGCATTATGACTTTTGTTAGTAATCCGAACCCCTCTTTCTGCTTTTGCTGGCTTACTTTCACCACTGGTGTCACTACATGCACCGCATAGGACCAAGATTATTGTCAGTGAGGGATGCGTCGACGCCATGCAACGCAATCCCATCTGTTTAAATGTTTTTATGTCACTTTTTAATCCTTTGTTTTTCAGTGTAATCACGAGGCTCAGCAGAGTGCAATGGGACTCTTAAAAGAAAAGAGGCCGCTTTTATGGAAATTTAGAGTATGCATGCTTAAACAAACGCTAACATCACGTCTCTTAACGTCGTCCGAGGTCATTATCGGCGCGTTAACCGCACCTCAGAAGGAAAACAGACGGGGGCTTGTACTTGATTTTCATTCCAACTACGATGAGGGCTGAAGTCCCAGTGGTCAACCTCAGTTTGTGTTGTTAATAAAGGAAAACAAGTCTTTGTTTAAGATTGACTACATGCAATATTTTCAATAAATAGTATTTATTTACAATATGATCACGAGTCATTCTGTTTTTAGTCGCTTCACCAAACCAGCAGCTTCACTTTATCTCTGCAGGTGCATCGGCTCCATGTGAAGAAGGCGGGAAACTATTTAATTATTGTTTATTTTACTTTAAAGTTTTCACATTTAAGAGTCGACAGCCACAGCTCTGTGTTGTTCATGTTTGTCGGTTAGTTTAACATTTTATAATTAACTGCAGTAAAAGTTTAAACTGATAGATATCAAAACGAAACTTCCTTTAACATAAAGAAGAGTATTTTTTGTGTTACAAGTTTTCAGAAATGTGTAAAAATGAGGCATTTTGTTATGAAATATGAGCTCGTTTTCATACATTTCCAGAACAGAAATGTGAACATTATAATAAAGACGGGTTCAAAATTATAGCTTTATTTTGTTGACACATCAGAGTCAAAGGTTTTTAAAGATATCTCTTTTATCTCTTTATAAATCTGCAGTAAAAACTTAAATTTTCTGCATGTTTTTATGAATAAATGTTGAATAAAAGAGGCTGTGAATGGAAAAACCTTCAGAACACAGAGAGGAATGGAAGTTTGGTCTGTAAGTGGCAGAAGCTCCAGCAGGGGACCCCAAACTTCCCTTTCCCGGGCCACATTAACCAGCTCTAACTGGGGGATCCTGAGGCGTTCCCAGGCCAGTGTGGAGATCTAATCTCTCCACCTGGTCCTGGGTCTTCCCCGAGGCCTCCTCCCAGCTGGACGTGCCTGGAACACCTCCCTAGGGAGGCGCCCAGGGTTCATCCTTACCAGATGATCCTGAACCACCTCAACTGGCTCCTTTCAACACAAAGGAGCAGCGGCTCTACTCCGAGTTCCTCACGGATGCTGAACTTCTCCCCCTCTCTCTAAGGGAGACTCCAGACCCCCTCCTGAGGAAACACATTTCACACGCTTGTACCCACGACCTCGTTCTTTGGGTCCTGGGTCTCTCTGTCTGTCTTTGTCTCTCTGTCTGTCTTTGTCTCTCTCTGTCTGTCTTTGTCTCTCTCTGTCTGACTTTGTCTCTCTTTCTCTCTCCTTTTCTTCCTCCCCAACCGGTCAGGACAGTTTTTCCTTTCCGTTGCCGCTGTGTGCACAAGATCGCTGCTCACGGGGGAATTGCTCGTTCCATTAAAACCATAAATAAGTCACAGAGTGTGGTCTTTTACCTGCTCCATGTGTAGAGTGTCCTGAGATAACTTTGTTATGAATTGGCACTGTAAACAAAATAGAACTGAAGATTTACATTTACGCGCTTTTATTCTGAAGGGCAAATGCCGCCCAAACCGGATCTCACCTGCTCTAACGCCGCGCTGACGTCATTACACCTTCATTACAGTACGCGGAAGAGCTGTCACCGACATTTACCACCGGCTGTAAACACACATCATGTAGATGAGACGTGTATTTACACGTTTAACGGACACACACACACACACACAGGTGAGAGCGCGTCCTCAGGGCGCACAGGCACCGCAGCTTTACCCACAGGTGTTCTCTGTTTACACACCGACCAGAATAACCTGTTGGTGTCCTGCATGAGTGTACTACATGTCTTCCCTCCACCTGTCTGCACACGTTTAAAGGTATTAAACAAATGAATATGTTGCAGACAAACTCACTCGGGTGGAGTCAGGAGAAGATGTGGAGCTTCAGCCCGTGGGCTCTTCTGCCTCCTGTCTACTCTGTGTTCACTGCTGCTGGACTCTGGGTGGTGTAAGTGAATTCATCTTAATTATGACATATAATAATAATAATAATAACAATACTTTAAGGAACAACACATCTAAAGCTTTCCCTCAAGTCAAACCGCTTCTGCCCAGAGACTCACATGGATTAACTGTGAGCCCTGTTTGTCATGTTTTGTGTGTTTTTTTAAGGAAGTCTCTTTAACTGCACGTCCTGCTCTTGTTTTTGTTTATTATTATTTTATTATTTTAAGATGCCTTCTGTGACACACTTATGGCCTTTTGGCTAATTCGTGCATTTATATAACCTGTGTATTTGTTAATTTGCGCTGTACCTGTTTCAAATGAACTAAAAAGATGCAGATTACTGCAAAGAGAAATAAAAATGACTATAAACGTACACACTCAAAAACAACAAAGACTCAAAAACAACAAAGACTCAAACAACTACAGACACAAACAACTACAGACACAAACAACTACAGACTCAAACAACTACAGACACAAACAACAAAGACATAAAAACGACTTCAGAGAAACACAAAGCAAAGACACAAAAATGATTTTAAGAAACACAAAACGACCACAAAGAAACAATACTTCAAAGAGACACAAAACGACTTCAAAGAAACACAAAACAACCACAAAGAAACAAAACTTCAAAGAGACACAAAATGACTTCAAAGAAACACAAAACAACCACAAAGAAACAAAACTTCAAAGAGACACAAAACTACTTCAAAGAAACAAACGACCACAAAGACACAAAACTTCAAAGACACAAAACTACTTCAAAGCAACAAACAACCACAAAGACACACAAAGCAAAGAGAAAAAATGACTTCAAAGAAAAACAAAACGACAACAAAGAAACAAAACAACTTCAAATTAACACAAAATGACAGAGATAAGACAACAACAAAGAAACGACTTAAAAGACACAAAACCTCAAAGAAACAAGAAACGACAACAAAGAAACACAAAACGACTTCAAAGAAACACAAAACGACTTCAAAGAAACACAAAACGACTTCAAAGAAACACAAAACGACTTCAAAGAAACACAAAACGACTTCAAAGAAACACAGAAACTTCAAAGAATCAAAACTTCAAAGAAACACAAAACGACAGAGATAAAACAACAACAAAGAAACGACTTAAAAAGAAACAAAACGGCAACAAAGAAACAAAACTTCAAAGAAACACGACAACACAGAAACACAAAGCGACTTCAAAGAAACAAATGAAAAGAAACACAAAATGACAGAGGTAAAACAACAACAACAAAGAAACGACTTAAAAGACACAAAACTTCAAAGAAACAAAACGACAACAAAGAAACAAAACTTCAAAGAAACAAAACGACAACAAAGAAACAAAACTTCAAAGAAACAAAACGACAACAAAGAAACAAAACTTCAAAGAAACAAAACGACAACAAAGAAACAAAACTTCAAAGAAACAAAACGACAACAAAGAAACAAAACTTCAAAGAAACAAAACAACAAAGTGACACAAAACGACTGTAACGTCACGGTGAGGATGACCCTTGACGCTTGTGTGAGATGTCTCCTCCCACCCCGGCTCGTCTCTGATGTTTAGTTTCCTCCTGTGTTTGAAAAGATACTTTGTTGCTGTCGGCGATGAGACGATCGCACCGCTGGGTTCAAAGTACAGGTAAGAACCAAACAACGGTAAATAAAGACTCTTTAATCTCTTTATTTGTGGATTTATCTGATTTTTTTATTTTATTTTAGGAGAAGAAATGGATCGTTTTACCCCCCCTACATCAGGTACATGCGGCCGTCATTTGGTTTTCACAATAAAAGCACAGTTAATCTTTATTTTAGAGCGACAAAACATAAATGTCTCCCCTCATTTACAGCATCGCAGGCAACTCTCCCCCAGCCAGCTGCATCTTCAGCGAGGTCATGAACCTGTCTGCGTTTGTGGGTAAGAACAGTGTCAATAAAGTTACAATACGAACGCAAACACTGATATTTAAACACATTAAGTGGTGAAAGTCTATATTTTTCTCGTCGGGTCTCGGGGGCAGCAGCTTTAGCAGGGGACCCCAAACTTCCCTTTCCCGGGCCACATTAACCAGCTCTAACTGGGGGATCCTGAGGCGTTCCCAGGCCAGTGTGGAGATCTAATCTCTCCACCTGGTCCTGGGTCTTCCCCGAGGCCTCCTCCCAGCTGGACGTGCCTGGAACACCTCCCTAGGGAGGCGCCCAGGGTTCATCCTTACCAGATGATCCTGAACTACCTCAACTGGCTCCTTTCAACGCAAAGGAGCAGCGGCTCTACTCCGAGTTCCTCACGGATGCTGAACTTCTCCCCCTCTCTCTAAGGGAGACTCCAGACCCCCTCCTGAGGAAACACAATTCAGACGCTTGTACCTGAGACCTGGTTCTTTGGGTCCTGACCCAGCTTTCATGACCACAGGTGAGGGTAGGAACGAAGATTGACCGGTAGATGGAGAGCTTTGCTTTCCGGGAATATATTATATCCTTCTGGGGCCCTTCTGTCCCCGTGTCTGCGTGAGTTTTCTCTGGGTTCTCCGGTTTCCTCCCACAGTCCAAAGACGTGCAGGTGTTCGGTTCATTGATGACTCTAAATCACCCGTAGGTGTGAATGGTTGTCTGTCTCTGTTCGTCTCTATGTGTCCTGTGATAGACTGGCGTCCTGTCCAGGGTGGACCCCGCCTCACGCCCGATGTCAGCTGGGATCGGCTTCCTGTCGGGGCTGTTGGGGGCTTTGCGTGATACGAACAAAACTCTGGTTAGTTTGATCAGTTAAATGTTTTTATCGCCGTTCTTGTTGTTCGTGTTGCAGGGTTCATGATCTCCGTCCTCAGATACGTTCAGCTGAAACACAGACTGGACCAACAGTGGCTGAACGTCCTCAGTCTCGGGGCTTTCTCCATCGGCTGCTTTGGGATGACACTCGTTGGAAACTTCCAGGTAGCGTTCACCACTAACAAGTACATGTATTCAGCGTTTCTGTTCAGATGCATTGTCTGAATTAGTTTTGGTTCTAGTTATTCACAGAGGAGACGATCCACAACTTTGGCACCTCCATGACGTTTGGACTGGGGACGCTGTTCTGCTGGGTGCAGTCCTACATCACCCTGAGAGTCAACCTGAAGAACGAAGGGCGGGCGGCTGCTGTTGTTCGTTTCCTGTTGTCTGGATCCATCACTCTCTGCATGATCCTCTGTATCCTTTGACTCACAGCGCTTTGGTAATGAACATATCTAAAGGTCGAATATGGAGAATGAGCAGAACTCCACCATCCAGTGTCTCTAGATCGAAGTCGCAACAACAAAAAATAACTCTAGCAGTCGTGTTGCCAGGTTGGTTTCCGAGTTTGTCAAGTGAGGAGACAGGAGACCAGAGTCTGTTTGAGCCTGTTTGAGCCCCCCGTCCGGCAAATCGCATCATAAAAACAAGGATTAGAGGAGTTTGACTGACAGTTAGCGTTAGCTGTTAGCGTCAGCCGTTCCAGCTAAGTAAACATGAAAGTTAGCTTAGCGATCAAGGAGCAGCGTAGCCATGTGGGCGTGCGTTTGAATGCCGTTCCTCTCCTTTCTCTCAGTCCATGGAGTGAATGCTCGGCCTATAGTGACTCTGGTTGTTGCCCGTCTCCGCTCACTCAGCTGCTGGGACAAATAAGCATTTCACCCAGTGCCAGCCTACAGTAGCTGCACCCAACAACAGACAACCCTGGCAAATAATTCACATATTGCATATCAATTTTTTGCACACATAGATAGATTGATTGATAAAAAACCATATTGATTGTGAAGGAAATTCAATTTTCGATATTAGGCTGTAGGCGTTACTTGCTGTCGACTCAGAGTGACCTAGATTAGTTAGAAAAGTTATTCATCAGTATTCCTGTCACGGGCGGTGACGGGGAATACACGGAGGATTGGACCCAAATGCAGACGCGGAACTCAAGATTCAATTTTAACAGATTTAATAAACGTACTTAACGGAAGGGTGCACACAAAGAACAAAGGGAAGACACGGAGAGGAGTGGGAAAAACTGGTCACGGGGAATGAGCTCAGGAGGGATGTACGCTGGGAGACAAACTGGAGTATGTGGAGCAATGAGCCGGCCCTGAATGAGACTCAGGACCGGCTTAATATATAGAGAGGCAGGTGATTAGAGCCAACGAGAACCACCTGCCGGGAAAACGAGCTCACAACAGGGAAACACAGACAGAGGGAGACAAAAACACAGAGACTAAAAAGGAGAGGAGGGCTGCCCTGATGTGATCACGACAATTCCCCTGATAACAAGTCAGGTAAAGCGACATTGTAGATGTTTGGGGAGAAGTCAAAGACAAAACCACGAATGTAAAGCTTCACACTGGGAACAAATACTGCGTGAGATGTTTGGATAGAGTTGTTAAACGCAGCACCACAGGTTGCCATGTTCTGTTATGGCAGTGTGATAATCCCTCATTTGCATCCTTGACTCTCCTGCTGCAGACTTCTCTCTGATGTCTCAGGGCTTCCACACGCAGGCGGCTCAGGGCCAGTGGGCGCTGGTCATGTTCTTCCTCGCTTTCCTCGGCACCTTTGCCATCGAGTTTCGCCACAGCCGCTTTGGCATCGTGTGCACGGACAACTCTGGACGTCCAGCGAGCCAATCAGAGGCGCTCTCTGAAGCGTCCAGGTACCAGCCGGACCAACTGTAGGGAAGTCACACCGTCGGTTACACTTTAAAGATGTAAAAGCAGCCGGATCAGAAACTTTAAGATGGATCTACTCCAGCTCAATAAGCTGTTGTTGTTTTTACTCTACTTTTAGAATCAGTGACATTTAATATAGTTTTATCTACAAGTGTTTAAAAGGAGACAATCTGCCGGGTTTAGCATGATTTTCTGTATATTACAGGGTGTTTTAATGTGTGAATTTGTTTTTAAGAACTCTTCTTTTAAACAAAACGGACAGCTAAAATATTTTTATAACTTTTCAGGATGTTTTTTTTAGTTTGGGGGGGTGTATGACGTTATAACGTCAGATGTGATGATTTGACGAGTTTGCACATATGCTACACCATCAGTATCAATAAAAACAGCAGCATTTTGCGGATGTTGCACCATTTTGAGTTTTCAAACCCTATTTTTCTTCAGTAGCTTGTTTTTCCAATGAAAACCGTTATTTTAGGAAGACATTAGTGTGAATTATTCACAGTCACTGGAATAGTCTTTTTAGGAAGATGAAGCCAGTAGCTTCTTAGCTGAGGTTAGCTTAGCTTAGCATAAAGACTGGACAGAGGTTACCTTAGGGGAAGCTACTGTCTTAGTTTGAATTTGACCTCCATTGTTGTTGTGTTTAATTCTTTTTGGACACAACTTTGCACTTTGTTGTGTCCTGAAAACCCACAGACTTTATAAAAATGGACGTAGCGTCTCCGTCAGGTCCGTTCTCTCAACTTGATCCAATCGTCCTCGCCTACAGGAGTCTCCATCTTGTCAGACTTTGACTCCGCCTCATTTCCTCTGACCGAAAAAGGGCATGTATGTGACGTTGGGGGGAGGGGTCTCACACCAACTAGTTGGACCAGTCCCAGCCTGGTCCTGGTCCCGTCCCAGCCTGGTCCTGGTCCAGTCCCAGCCTGGTCCTGGTCCAGTCCCAGCCTGGTCCTGGTCCAGTCCCAGCCTGGTCCTGGTCCAGTCCCAGCCTGGTCCTGGTCCAGTCCCAGCCTGGTCAGATGCGTACATGAACTGATGAAGCCTCTTGGATGAGAGGTGAAACGTCTTCCTAGACAAATAACCAAGTCCAGTTGCTTTTGACTGACATTGCTTTGAGGAGAACGACGAACTGGACACATGAGAACACTCACAGGCTTTAATGTGAGTTTAGTAGTTTTAGACTGAGGAAGCAGACAAGCTTTAGTGTGAGACAAGGCATTTATTGGAAGTTTTTAAGATGATCATTTCCTGAATAAAACCAATTATGTTTCACACACATAAATCATCAGTTTGGCAAATTTATTTACGGGAAACTTTCCAACACCAACATCACGAGGATGGCACATTTAAATAGACACCGTTCACCTGCTGAGGGGACTAATTAAGACAAACGTTTGAAATGAGAACTTCCTGTCAGCAGCAGCAGCACTGCCGAGTGCATCTAGACTGTAGCTCTACCTTCTAAAACATTACGACGTTAAACAGTTCAAATCACTGGATGACACTTCATACATCTGCAGCACGTGTGTGTGTGTGTGTGTGTGTGTGTGTGTGTGTGTGTGTGTGTGTGTGTGTGTGTGTGTGTGTGTGTGTGTGTGTGTGTGTGTGTGTGTGTGTGTGTGTGTGTGTGTGTGTGTGTGTGTGTGTGTGTGTGTGTGTGTGTGTGTGTGTGTGTGTGTGTGTGTGTGTGTGTGTGTGTGTGTGTGTGTGTGGAGGGAGGGAACAGCACATGGTTGGACAAACACAACACGTACAGTTGGAAAGTTTGGATTTCATACGGGAGCAGCTCGACGACCAAATAACAGTTCATCTAAAAAAAGGTAAAGTAACGTCACAGGTCACGTGCGGTTTCCCTCGGGGGTCTTTTTAATCTACGGCTTTTCCGTTCTCCGTCGATCAAATGGTCCAATGATCTGTTCCCAAACGTGTGAAAGGCGCTCTGAAAGACCTCGGTAGATTGACTTCTTCTCAATCGCCGAGACCTCGAGAGTCCCGGCGGGGTCGTCTCCTACGCTCCTTGAACTGTCGACAAACGAAAACATTAGCAAAAAAAAAAAAAGGAGGGAGGTGGGAGGGCAAAAAGAGGAGGGACAGGTCATTGTGAGGATGGAGTCACTCCGCGTTAAGCGCGTCCCGTCGGCTCGAGTTGGCTAAAGGACGTGATGAGGTCATAGTGGGCCCTCTCGTCATCCGTCAGCTCCATGTTTCCAGGCCTGACCACCACCGCCACGTTCAGCCCGGCTTCTTCAGCCGCTTTAGCCTCTGCAACGACAACAACACCAGATATATGTAGTTTACCACAGTGTATGGTGCTGGAAAAGTGTGGAAAAGCACCTTGAAATACTTGAAAACTGATAAAGAAACACAGTGATGCGCCAACAAAGGCAGGAAAGAAGAAGCTTGTAACTCAGTAAACATGGAGGTAAACACCGCATGTTCCAACGCTTAACAAAAACCAGCTCCGCAAGAGTTTTTGTTTCAACATGTTTGTTAAGACCTCAAGGATTCACACAGTGAGTTTATTGACTTACACCTAACGCTGTTTACATAAAAACTCCACAGGGCACCTTTAACGAGACAAGCGGCTTTGAGCTTAATGCTGACATCAGCGTACTAATCAGGCCCCAAGGAAGTGCAGCAGCCAATTCGGCACAGTGGACAAACGGTGGAACTACAACTTCCTCGACGAGGCGTCTGTTAATCTGTGGATACATTTTTACAGTGAAATGACCGAACTTTACTGTCTTGAAGAGTCGCACGATTAAGGGTTTTTTCTCGGCCGTTCAGAGCGTGAGTTTGGCCGGAGAATCGGAGCAGCGGGGGCCGTGTTGCAGTCGCTCTACCGCACCGTTGTGACCAAAAGAGAGCTGAGGAAGACAAACTCGGAGTAGAGCCGCTGCTCCTTTGTGTTGAAAGGAGCCAGTTGAGGTGGTTCAGGATCATCTGGTAAGGATGAACCCTGGGCGCCACCCTAGGGAGGTGTTCCAGGCACACGATGACGCGCCTCCGTGTGGATGGGCCCTAAATCATCTCATCCTCATTCAAGTTAGCCGGAGCGCTAAACCGAACACAGTTGTCTCGGTTAACTCTCCGGTGCGTAGGTCAGTCGCTGGGGTATTTTTTAGATGTGGTTAGTGATAGACCGTTATTATCGGACGATGCGGGCTGCTGCGTTTCGTCGATAGTTTTTTCCTGTCATTTACAGACAGGCGTCCACAGGCAGCTCCGTGCTGCTGGAGGCGCCTTTAAAGTACAATAAATGTTCCTTTTTTATAAATTAAGACTCGTAACATTTGTCATCCTCATTGTGTCATTTTTATGATGTAAATTGAGGGAGAAAAACTAGTATCGGCTTCGAATATCGACCATCAGCTGAGACTGATGAAGAAAAACAACACAGCATCGCCCTAGACGTGGTAGTTGAACTTTTTTGGCTTTGTGCGCCGCTGAGCAGCTTTACTGAGTTCTTTTAATACATGATACAACTACTACTAACTACTGCGTTTAACATTTGCTTATCAGCGCACAGTACAGGTGACGCTAAAGGGAATAATGACATAAAACAAGTACTTTACTAAATCATAATAAAGAAAAACCTAATTTCCGCAAAACTTTTCTTTTCACAGAGCAATTTGTTATAGAAGAGGAATCCATTCTAGTATGTAATACGTGATTCGTCTTCTCATTATTATGTATTTATCAATATCGTGCACACGACTGTGTATAAACATTTTGTTGCTAACGCATTTACCTCGAGTGACGTCGGTCAGGAACGTGATTTCCTCCGGTCGACAGCCGATCCTCTCAGCGATCCTCTCGTAGCTCTTGCTGTCCACTTTAGGTCCTATACTGGTGTCAAAGTGACCGTCTAATAACTGAAACGATTCACAATAAAAACATCTAATTAGTCACAACATCGACAGCATTAGTTTACGACCCTTTAGTTGTAAAAACCCAGGTTACACGCTGAGCGGCGGCTGTACTCACATCTAAAACGTCTCCTTCCACAGAGTATCCAAACAGGAGCTTCTGTGCCTCCACGCTGCCGGAGGAGTAAATGTAAACTTTCAGACCCTTCCCTCTCCATCTTCTGATGGATGGAATTACATCCTGGTAGACCCTGTGTGCGACAACGACAAATCAGAGGATGAACATCATAGAAATGCTTTAATAACGCTCTTGAAACGATGTTTTAGGTCCAAAAATCGTCTCAGAAATCAGAGCTTTGTAAAGAACATGAGCACGGTTCGCATCGTTTATTGTTTATTTCCTTATTTATGTTTAAAAATATAAGAATATTGATATGTTATTCTGTCTGCAAACGCTTATTAGCTTTCTCTTGTTTGTCACAATAACTTTCCACGATCAAATAAAAACAAGTACAAACATTATTCCCTTTAAACCATTGTTTACACGGGGCTCTTAAAGTTTAATGCCGGTGTAAAATCATCTCCTTTTTCAGCACTTACATCAAACATCCGTCCAGTTTTGTTTCATAGTAACAACTATTACATTTGTTTTGTGTGTAGGGACTCTTCTCATGCTGCTGCAGAGGTTTGCTGTTATTTTCAGCAGCATTAGTGGTTAAAAAAGACCTTTGAATGCCTTCACCGTACTGCCCCGAGCTAATCACTGTTAGCCACGTCCGGCTGTTAGCGACTCTCTGTATTTCTCCGTTAGGTATTACACGGAAAAAACTGTCTCAATGGATTATTTGATGTGTGTAAGTGCAGAAAAAGACCATTCGAAGATGTTGCACCGTAATTACTCTTTAAGTTATTATTATTTAAAATAAGAAGGATCAAATTGGCAGTAAGGCTGGAACTCACCATCATTTTCAATATGGATTCATCTCATTTTCTTTATTCTATTGATCAATTCATTGTTTGCTCCATAAAATATCATAAAATAAAGCAAGGCAACTTTATTTGTATCGCACTTTTCATACACAGGGCAGACTCAAAATGCTTCACAGCACAACATGGCATGAGTTAAAATACATTACAGAAAGACAGAAGAAAAACAGACAATAATAAAAACAGTGCGGACGTTAAAAGTGCAAAGATTGAGCAGAAAGCTGAGGTGAACATAAAAGTTTTAAAAGTGCTCAGAGTGGCTGAAAGAAGTCTATTCCAGCTGTTTGATGCATAATGACTGAAAGATGCTTTCCCTTGATTTGAGTTTAACAGATTCTGACAGACTCAGAGGATCTCAGTGATCCTGAAGGCTGATGTAGTGAGAGCATATCAGTGGTATACCTCGGCCCTGGACCGTGTAGTTATTTATATGCGAGCAGGAGGATTTTGAAATCAATTCTCTGACGTACAGGAAGCCAGTGTCATGATTTAAGAATTGGTGTAATGTGCTCACATTATAAAATAAAATAAAGGTTAAAAAAAAGTCCAAAACCACAAAATGAACAGTTTACTGTCACTTAAGACAAAGAAAAGGGGCAAAAATCTCACATTCTGGTGTAAATTCATGTTTTTGTTCTTTTAAAACGACTTCATCGGTCCACAGATGATTTTTCTGTCGACTCACTAATCAATTATATCAGCTCTAACTGGCCAGCAAATGAGATAGATAGATATTACCATATACCATAGATTATACCATATATATATATAATCTAGCAATTCAACTGGAGCCCTGACTTTAGTGTTACATCCCTTTCCTTTGTTTGCCCTCAGTGGACCCTTTAAATGCAGCCATTTCAAGATTTGAGCAGCAACTCTGCATTAAATGAACGACTCTCCTGGACTTAAAGTTCTCTGTTTGGGACTCAAATTAGTCTTAAATGTTACGTTGTTGTTGTGAAAGCGTGCTGGTTGATTGCCCGTGTAGCTACATTCAGTATCCGTGTCCTGTTTCTGGAAAAACCTCAATAACTTCAGTTTGAACATAAAAACGCATGAATATTGAAGTGAGGAAAAATGACCAGTGTACTTACTCGCCTTTGATTCTCCCAGAAGCGTAAGCCGCCCTCCACATGTGGCCCTGGAGCTGTTTGAGTGCTGTCGACTTCCTGTCCGCCGCCATCTGCCACAGCACATTATCCATCACTTCCCTAATGGCCTTCTCCTCGTCCGTGTGCACCGTCTGGTCCACGGCGTGGACGGGGCACGACCGGTTCTGTCTCATGTCCTCTTCGATCTGCAACAATGGGCTCACTTTTCACAACGGGCTTGTTTTTAAAAAATCACATTTATTTAATCAAGAAAATACGTCTGGCTTTTTCTTTTGTTGTCCACTGGAACACAAAACTAATGAAAAATAAGAAATGCAGCAAAATTAAGACCCTTTGTGCTTCGAGTCTCAATAATTGGAGCAAACCTGAGAAATTTTAATACTTAAATCAACTGTTTTTTTGCAGTGCTGCATCCTCCGCACCCTGACGCATTTGTTTTGTTGTTGTCTTTATTCCCGAGCATTAAATCCAATAAACTTCTGACTTTCTGCTGTTGGTAAAGAGTGTTTACATCCATATTGTGTGAACACTGTAGAAATGATAAGATCTGTTTACACGCACAGTACCCAATTTTAAAGGGGGAACCAAACGTAAATAGACGGGTTAACATTCAAATGTGGCTGCAAATGCTTCGCAGTATCTTCTGTGCAGATCCCCAAGAAAGAAAATGACCTAACAGGAAGCAGATTAATTTGAAATAATTCAATTCTCTGAGAAATGTAACAGTGGTTTGTTGGGAAAGTGTAGCACTATGGTGCAGAGCTCAAACGAGGCGTTGATTGATGGATAATTAACTATTTTGATGCTTGATTACATCGTTTTTGTCAATATTACACTTGAAAATTTGCTGTTTTTGTTAAATTTTACGTAATTTAATTCAATATATTTGTCTTTTGGACTCGAGGTCGGTAAAAACAAGCAACATGAACACATCATCTTTGAATTTAGGTTGTTATTATAGAAAGTTTCCCATTTAGTTAATTTATTAAGGTAAAAATGGACGGATTAATGAATAATAGAACTAGTTTCAGCCCTAATACAGTGACATAGATGCGCCAAAGTCTTCCCTATTCATTCACAGAGCTGTTGACAGTACGGGGTGTGTTCGTCGTCACTCTTTTACCTGTTTCTTAAGGAGGTGAACATCTTGTTTGCACTCGTCTTCCTCCCAGTGACTGGACAAGTACTCCTCAAGATGCTCCCTGATGTATGGAAATAAGATATCCTGAAAAAGGCAAAGTGGACTCATTAGATGGCTCCTCACAGAGAGACAAATAAATTATTCAGACACAAAAATGTACCGTTTCATAAGAGGGTTGGGATGTATCTTCAAAATGACATTAAAACGTCGATCGTAGATATTTTTCTATTACACCGGGCTGCGCTACGGCAATATCTACATAATTTAGACGACTTTACATTCTTATTACTGCACGTTATGTTCATTTTGCATTATAGTTCTTAATAGAATTACAACATGCTTAGTGTTTTACTTTTGTACTTCTCATTTGTCAAGTAATTCACACAAGAGTATACAAAAAAAATCATAATAAATACGATTTATTCATTGAATTACCAGAAAATATGGTGCATTGTGATAAAGTGAACACAGCATATGTTTTTATCAGTTAGTGACAAAATATTCTGACAAACATAGCTCAGATTTTAAAGGAGTTAATTACGTAATATGAATAAAAAGTGAATTATGAAGTAAAAGAGTATACAAAAAAAGGCTTTACCAATTGGTTATTTTAAAAATATAGACTGTTTATTCATTACATTAGCAGAAAATATGGTACATTGCGATAAAGTGAACACAGCATATGTTAGTGACTAAATATTCTGACCATCATAGCTCAGATTTTGAAGGAATTAATTATGTAATATGAATAGAAAGTGAATTATGAAGCACAAGAGTATAAAAAAAGGCTTTAACTATTGGTTATTTCATAATTAGACTGTTTATTCATTGAATTACCAGAAAATATTCTACACTGATATTGTTAAAGATATAAAAAGACCTGTATTGGATAAATTATATATGTATAAAAGATTAAATATTCTTTGTTTTGTTTGTTTGTAGTGCATAACTGTAATGGTGCGTTTGTGCCATATGGGAGAAATGAACATCTGGCTAAATTCACTTTTAACAGCTGTGTGATTACAAAATTGGTTACTTAAGAGTTAAAAACATACTTTGTATCAACATTACAGCAAAATAACCTTTAAATGTGTGTTTAACTACTGCACATTCATGACATGAACGTTATTTACAAGTTAAAAACTCGTAATTCCGACAGCTCCGATGTTAAGTGAACGCAGCATATGGTCTGTTTTTACCAGTCAGTGACTAAATAATGTGACATTTACAGCTCAGGTTTGATAATTAGCTTATAAATGACTGTGCTAAAAACACAAAAACACTCCCGGCTGATGTTTCTTACCTTTACAAATGTGATGGGTGTCGTGGTTCCTTCGATATCCAGCAAGAGAGCAGTGGTACAGGCAGGGATTGAAACAGTGGCCATTTTTTAAGGAGAGTCTGCAGCAGCTGTGCTAGCTGACGTTAGCTGACGTTAGCTTCGGGTTAGCAGCAGCAGCAGCAGCGGCGGCGGCGGCGGCGGTGTTGAGGGTTAGCGCTCCTCGCTGGGTGTCTTTCCCCGGGAACAGGTGAAGCAGAGTGAAGGTTATCCGGGAGTTAAGAGACGGAGCACCTGGGTTAGTTATCTATCTGTGCTCTGCCATCACCTCGCAGCTTCTGACTGAGAGAGAGAGAGAGAGAGAGAGAGAGAGAGGGAGGGAGAGAGAGAGAGAGAGAGAGGGAGAGAGGGAGGTGACCACACATGTTCCGTCAGTTGAGCTGCAGTGACGTGGGGGCGCTGTTGAGCCGTTTGTTGCCAGAAACATCGCGAGAGAAGAAGAAGACGAAGAAGAAGAAGAAGCAGGAACCGGAAATCGATTAAACGTTCTCAAAAACTTTATTCGTAATCAATAAAAACATTACAAACATATTCGCGGCCTTCTATTGATTGATAACTACATATTAAAAGAAAATGGAAAATAATAAAATATGCACTACTTATATAATAAAGTATAAATAAACTATATAATAACTATATATTATAACTATATAATAAACGGATGAAACCTTTAATTTCATTTTTTAAAAGAGTGTAATAAAATTAAAAAATGTAATTCCCAATACCATACCAATATATTGTTTCTATATATAATAGAATATATTAGTTATTATTATTTTATGTATTATGTTATATATGTTTTGTGAATATAAGATATTATTTGAACCACACTCCAAAAAAACCTATAAAATAAGAAAAAAATGGAAATATAATAATAATAATATTTAATATATTATATTAGTTATTATTATGTTTATTATTATTCATGTTTTGTTAATTAAAGTTATTATTATTTATTGACATTATTATTATTGTTATCCTCAAAGCAATTTCAGTCAAAAAAAAAAAAAAAACCAGTCCAGTTGTTTTTGACTGAAATTGCTTTGAGGATAACGACGACCTGGACGAATGAGAACATTCACAGTATTATTATTGTTGTTATTATTAGTGTTATATTATTTTATTATTATTTTTTAAATTATTATTATTATTATTGTTATTATTATTTTTTTATTATTATTATTATTTATTTATTTTAATTATTATTATTGTTATAAAAAATGTTTTAATTATTATTATTATTATTGTTATTATTATTATTATTATTATTATTATGACTACAGACCAGTTGGCGGCGATAAAGCCAAAAAAAGTTTTTTGCCAACCGCCAAAAAAAACAGCGAAGAAGAAGAAGAAGAAAACAAAACGACGCTCGTGCATCAACCCTCATATTTTATCAACTTAAACTCAATTTTACCTTCATTAAACACAATTCTGCTTAAACTCAGACTAATTTAACAATTAAATTCACTCAAGACGAACTAATTACCTGCTCTCATTAACGCCAGGAGTCTCAGTTTCACCGATATTACATGAAAAAAACAAGCTAGCTTAGCTTAGCTTAGCTTCTGACGTAGCTGTGAAAAACAACAACAATGTCGGACGATTACGAGTTCAGCGAAGACACGAGCCTGATGAGGATGGAGGAGGACGGGGAGGCGAACAGCGACGACCCGATGTCCGCGGCCGGGGACTGCGGCCTGATGGGGGGCGAGGCCGAGGGCTCCCGGATAGACGCCAGTAAAAACGAGGAGGACGAGGGGTACGGGGACATTATTACACTTTATTTTAATTTGTTTTTTAGATTTTTTTATTTGATAGTGACTTTATTTTTGCCTTGTTAAATTTACATTGTATTTTATTTTGTTTTATTGTATTTTGTTTTGCAAATTCACTTTCACAATACATTCAAATAATAAAACACATATCTAATTTGATAGAAATTATTATTTAAAACATTTTATTTAGATTTATTTTAAGAATATTTAATTTGAAAGTGACTTTTTTTTGTCTTTTTTAAAATTACATTTTATTTCATTTTGTTTTTCTGTATTTTATTTAGTTTTATTTTATCTTCCAAATGCAAATCCACTCTCACAATACATCAAAATTGTGAAAAACACAACAATGAACACACTTTAAAATTAAAAATGTATCTAATCTGTTAGATATTATGATTTAAAACATCTAATTTTATTTTATTTAGTGTTATTTTTGAATTTAATTAATAATTTTGATAGTGACATTATTATGCTTTTTAAAATTTTATTTTAATGTAATTTAATTTTATTAATATTATTATTATACATTCAAAAGCAAATTCACTTGTCAAACACATTAAAATTGTGAAAAACACAACATGAACACACAATGATGTATCTAATTTGATAGACATTATTGTTGTTTAAAACATTTAATTTAGATTTATTTTTTTAGAATTTTTAATTGATAGGGACTTTATTTTATATTGTTAAATTTACATTTAATTTTATTATTTTATTTTATCTTTTAAATGAAAATTCCCTTTCACAATACATTAAAATCTTGAAAAACAATGAACACACATATGGACTTATCTAATTTGATAGACATTATTATTATTATTTAAAACATTTAATTTACTTTAATTTAGATTTTTTTTTTTAGAATTTTTAATTTGAAAGTGACATTATGCTTTTTTAAATCTTATTTGAATGTAATTTAATTTTTTTATATATTTTTTTATTTTATTTATTTTACTTTTCCTGATATTTCTTCTGTACTTTAACTTAATAAGTAACATTTGTAATCCAGGGCTTTTTACACGAAGTGAAGTATTTCTAGAATAATGATTAATAATGACAATAAATAACCTTTTGATACTTTTAACACGTTTTGCTGATAATACTTTTAATCCAGTAAGGTTTTGGTTGCAGGACTTTTACACATAGTGGAGTATTTTCACAGTTAACTTAATTTAATCGTCAATATGTTTAGTTATGTTTTCTTTAAATGTGCTGTTTTGTCAATAGGAAGATGTTTGTAGGAGGGCTCAGCTGGGACACGACTAAGAAGGACCTGAAAGATTACTTTTCCAAGTACGGGGAGGTCGTCGACTGCACTTTAAAACTGGACCCCATGACCGGCCGCTCAAGAGGCTTTGGCTTCGTGCTCTTCAAAGAACCGGAAAGTGTTGACAAGGTATTGTCCTGCTTCCACGTAGCACAGATTGTGTCATTGCTTTATTTTTGGGAATCTGTGCTGGTTTATGCTTATTTTTAGGCTTAGTTCAACGACTTACAGTAGAAAAATGCTTATTATCTGCTGATAACAGCCTTTTAAACAGCATTATTTGCTACTTTTCTCTGTTGTAGATCATCGTAAACTCACTATCCTTGAATTTAGTGCAAAATTAGCTATTTTAATACGTCTCCGCTGGGTCTATGAACTGGAATTGTAAACTTAAAACTAAACAATCACCTCCAAGAAGTTGTCGACTAACACTTAAAGGTTATATTGCTACGTGCACCCTTTTGTCAACTGATGATTTTGCTGTGAAGGTCGCCACACAGAAGGAACACAAACTCAACGGAAAGGTCATAGACCCCAAAAAAGCCAAGGCCATGAAGAGCAAGGAGCCCGTAAAGAAGATCTTTGTCGGCGGTCTCTCTCCAGACACTCCGGAAGAGAAAGTCAGAGAGTACTTTGGTGCCTTCGGAGAGGTACGTTTGCAGATTTACCTTTTCACTGGTGCCGTGGCTCGTTGAGAATCATATTTCTTTCTCTTTTTATCCATTTCATGAATTTCTTTCTAGTGTCTGCATGACTGTGAAGGCTCCTGACATCTAAAAGCACTAGTGAATCCAAAATCAACTTGCCCATAGTTTCTTTTTTTATAAATTAAACACTTCTCACATATTTTTGTACATGCTTACTGATTACGTTTACAGATAGAGTCAATTGAACTTCCCATGGAGAACAAAACAAACAAGAGGAGAGGCTTCTGCTTCATCACGTTCAAAGAGGAGGAACCAGTTAAAGGGATCATGGAGAAAAAGTACCACAACATCGGGCTAAGCAAGGTACCGTCATTGTGTTTGGCACATACACTTTTATATCTGATCACGGTGGAAATGAAACTTCATTTGTTCCTTTAGTGTGAAATAAAAGTGGCAATGTCCAAGGAGCAGTACCAGCAGCAGCAGTACTGGGGAGGCAGAGGTGGATACTCATCCAGGTCTCGAGGAAGAGGCGGTGGTGAGTGGAGAAAACTCTGCTGTGACGTGTGTGGAAACATGTGAATAATGCACATTTAAAGCCCCTCTGAAGAGAAAATTGTAGTCTTTTCTGAAAGGAGTCGTTCAACATTTTTGCTTATTTACTTCCTTGATGATAGTTAGATGAAAAGGTTGCTCAACCTCATGTCTGTACAGTAAATATGAAGTTAAAGCCAGCTTAGTTAGCCCGGCGCTACGCTAACATGCTCCCCAAAGGGCATTTGCAGAGCGCAGACTTGTACCAATGCGTCCCTATCTCACAGCAGGGGTGTTTATATAGAACATGCGTCACATTTGCATCCAGGCAAAGGCGGCAGTTTGACGTCCCGTGTGTGAAACCGAGACGTAACATTCCTCCTTTCCCAAAAGACGTCTTTCTGGGATCTGCGTAAACATGTGACATGAGGCACAAAGTTCGGCGTACAGTGACGTCCAACATCTGCCTGTGAAGAAGTTCGCCCTGTGTTTCTCTGCCGTGATCGTCGGCGTCTCGCAGGTTTCACAGGCTTTCCAGTCGCTCCTCACTGCGCTCCATATTTTGCCGTCTCTCGTTCCTGTAATCAGCTGTTTCCTGCTTTTAAAACTCCCGGCTGTGGGTCACACAACAGTTTACGTCATTGACACCTGTGCAGTCGATCCGCATCGACTCCATTTACATGGAATCAAGCTGCCAATAAGTGCAGGGTCCGAGCCGTCACATTAGGAGCTACATCAGGCCGGTATTATATCTGCGTGAATGTTTGAAATCGCGGACCAGGCCGCAACAAAAGCAGCCAAATTACCCTCTTACTGTCTCCCTCGAATTCACTAGTAGGAGGTTCCACTTTGACAGGCATTCCAATGAACGTTGCCTAGTTTGAGGTCCAAAAATTCAGACTTCCAACGGCACTTGAACGCAGCATTTCTCTCTCAATGCGCGTGTCGGAGGAGGAGGGAGCGTCAGAGGGCAGGCAGGGGGAGCCCCTGCTGCACCCTTCGACCAGGTGTCATGCACACAGGACAGTAGTTTTTCATTAATCCTGCTGACAAACAAACAAACAAACGGAGCCGTAAACATGATCTCTGCGGAGGTAATAAGCACTTCATCTTTGTGATTTCAGCGTGTCATTTAAATCCTGTTTGACTGCAGGCCCCAATCAGAACTGGAACCAGGGTTATGGCAACTACTGGAATCAAGGCTATGGGAATTATGGCAATTATGGTTACGGTAATCAAGGATATGGAGGATACGGTACCTACGATTACCCTGGTTACAACAACTATTACGGATACGGGGACTACAACGGTAAGTCAAACCCCCCGTAGAGCTTCACTTTCACGTCAACGTTCCCATTTATTTTGCTGTTCCTTTTGATGAAAACATCAGATTTCGTGCCACGCTTTTAGATCAGTCCGGCGGATACGGCAAGTCGCCACGGCGTGGCGGTCACACCAACAGTTACAAGCCGTATTAACAGAGGAGACTCGTCTTCCCAGTAGGTATGTAAAGACAAGAATACACCCTCTTGCTTTAAACTTAAACGTAGTTATATTTACTTTGCTGTTTGGTAACATTATGTATAATTTTCTTCTTGTAAATTTCTTTTTCTCAGCACCCTCACGTGCTTTACAGTAGTGGTAACATAGAGGCTACACTCTTGTGTCGATTATGTTAACAGCTGGCCTTCTGCTGCCTCTTTTGCACCTTCTTTTTTTTTTTTTAAACTGTAAAGTTAACAGGTAAAGTACTGCTACTACAGTAAAAAATGGATGCCAAAAGTTAAGGATGTGCAAGGAAACAGAAAAGGAAGTATGTTGTCTCCTAACTCTGACATACCTTGTTTGTACCTGCCAGCGGAGCTTCCTTGCAGGCCATGAGCTGACTCCCAGATACTCTCAGGGCCCGCTCAATGCGGACCGGGTACGAGAAGCATACGCTCTCGAACGCTGCCATTTGGTATGGTCTTACAACATCCTGTATCAGCATTTCTAAACTAAACAATATGGGACACGTCCAGCTTTGTCATCTTTCTTTCCATTTTTTAATTTCTTTGCAAGTGTTTGTAATGTAAAACGTAAACTATCTATACACATGTAATTGTCATTTTTTACAGGCCCTTACTCCCCCACAAGTAATGATTATTAATATGTAAAATTAACTATTTGCTTTTCAAAGGATACGTACAGCATTCTCTGGACTTTCCAGTTCCTAATGTTAATATATGCATTCCTAATCTTTACCTAAAGTGCTTGTTTCTTTATTTAGCTCTTGTAGCCACTAGTCCATGAGCTAAATCCTGCTGGGTATTCGGACGAGCTGTTGTTGGGGGGATGACGTGCTTTACCTCATGTACATGTACCTGCTCTGTTCTCTGTTACTGACAGCCATGGAAAAGACTCTCTTTTGTTAATTTCCCTGTAACAAAAATCTTCCTCTTATAATAACTCTTTTGTAAAACACCAAGAGGCGTTTCCAGACAATTTGCATGTAATGCTTTCTTTAAATGTGTATTTTTTATTGATTTTTTTGACCAATTGAAGGTTTTTTTTCTTCCATTTAGTTTTTTGACTCCTTCGATTTAGCGCACTTCAGGATTTCTAGCTTATGGACTAACTCCTAAATGTTAAAACCAAGTGTTCTCAGTTTGTTTTTGTTTGACATTGGACATTATAAACACGGGGGATTCCTGTTAATTGAAATAACTGAGCGGGTTTTTTCTTCATCTATATCTGATTTGTGTCCGTTTGTTCTCCGTAGGTGTCAGAGAGACGAGCGACAGCAGTGGGCTGGTGCGGCGTTGGCCGGAGACACGGCGGTATATCCGGCACAGGTCACTCGCTGATCGTAAGAGAATAACGAAGAGCACTTTGACCTACAGCACATTTCCTCTGTATTTACCCGAGTATTTGTTTCGTGTACCTTTTAAAGTTTTGGTGTTTTTTGCATTTTATTTAGATCGCTGCAACGTTTGAGCAGCTCGCGTTCCTCAAACCCCTCTTTTTTGTTTTTGTATTTAATGTTTTCAAACGCTTTTTGTGGATTGTTTCATTTATTACATAACTGAAAATGTTACTAGATTGGTTGGATCACACACACACACACACACACACACACACACACACACATACATATATATATATATCCAGTATTGTGGTAGCAAAGAATGCATTTACAATTTATCCTCTTCATCACCGTCATCAGTCATATGATACATATGTTATTATTACAGGGTCATAAACATATAGTGTGTGTGTGTGTATATACATACATATATATATATATATATATATTTATATAAACACACACAAGTGGACATGAAGAAATACAATAAAACAAAAGTAATGACTCATTCAGATTTGTGATCCTTTGTGAAATATGAATATGACGTCACATGTTGACTGTTGGAGTGTTAAAGGAGTATTTCAGCCAAGTTTCTAACAATTTAAATTCAGATGTTACAACAACAAAAACAAATAAATCATGTGCCTTTTTTTTGAATTTACATAAACATGTGTTTAAAGCTGAAATGATCCGACTCTCATGAGTGCAATTAAAATGCTCAATAAAAAGGTGAGCTGCTTCATCCGCCCGCCGTCGTCTTTGCTTTCAGTCCCGAGCTGGTGAAGGAGTGCACGTGTGGGGATTTCCTCTTCTTATATAACCTTTGTGGCAAAGAGGATGATGAGGATAACGATGATGAGCACAACCACGCCGATTATAATCATCATTTTGACGTTTTTCCACCAGTATTTCCTGGCGACCCGCGTGGATGTTCTTTGGAACGAATCGGCCTGAAAAAGAAACGTAGAGGAAATCTAATAAAACAGCAGGTATGGAAGAAGCTCCCACATCCTCTTATACACAGACAAGTAAATAACAAATGGACTTGTACTTATAAAGCGCCTTTCTAGTCTTCTGACTACTCAAGGCGCTTTCACAGTGTTTGTCACATTCACCCGTTCACACAGACATTCACACTGATGGCAGTGGACATCTACATAACATCTAATGTAACCATTCACACCACATTCACACACCCATGCACAGCACGAGGAGCAATTCGGGGTTCAGTGTCTCGCTCAAGGACACTTCGACATGTGGACCGGGGGAGGTGGGTATCGAACTGCCAATCTCTCGGTTGGAGGACGATCAGTCAGTAAAGGGGCGAATTAATGCATGTATGAGTAAAGTTATATGGAGCTTTTAGTGGCTCAGTTCAAGCTGAAAAGCTTCTCTGTTAGCCTCTAGTAGCATAACACACCTGTATTCCCAACCTAACTGTTGGCAGTCGAGTTGCATTGTGGGTAATGTAGGCACTTGAGTGGAAGAACTAAAATAGAGTTAGCTCCAGTGCCCTGTTTTTCTTTCCGATACCTGAACTTGTGATGCAGACTACCAGTGTCATACTAGTAAAAACTTTATAATACAGCCGTATTATAACTCAAAGTGAACTTACCCGACACTTAGAGCAGCATATTGTTGTAGGACTCAGTTCAGTCAATACTTAGTGGTTCTTACTGGTAATTAAGGTGTGATTTCGGCGCAAAATCATCCCACGGTCATTTTTAGCACTTGCATACATCAAATTAACCATTGAGATAGTTTTTTTTAACTATAAACGGAGAAATCCAGGATCCTCAGGAGGGGGTCTGGAGTCTCCCTTAGAGAGAGGGGGAGAAGTTCAGCATCCGTGAGGAACTCGGAGTAGAGCCGCTGCTCCTTTGTGTTGAAAGGAGCCAGTTGAGGTGGTTCAGGAGCATCTGGTAAGGATGAACCCTGGGCGCCTCCCTAGGGAGGTGTTCCAGGCACGTCCAGCTGGGAGGAGGCCTCGGGGAAGACCCAGGACCAGGTGGAGAGATTAGATCTCCACACTGGCCTGGGAACGCCTCAGGATCCCCCAGTTAGAGCTGGTTAATGTGGCCCGGGAAAGGGAAGTTTGGGGTCCCCTGCTGGAGCTGCTGCCCCCGAGACATGACCCCGGGAGAGGTTGAAGATGAGTTTACAGTAACATGCTTGAATTTGGATTATTCAAGAGAGCAGGAAGAGATGTAGACGCATACGTCCGCCTGCTGAACCTGAACGCAACAGGCCGTAATCCTGAGTGTCGGGTCAGCTGACTCTAAAAGTGTCTCGCCCAGGTATCAAACCGAAGTTAAGGGAGGCCAAAACCACCTTTTAACTTCTCTTCACACAAGTGTTCGTTTCATATTCTGCTTCCAAATAAATGATGAGACCATAGAATCCAATCTCCTGAAGTCGTAAAATGATAAAGCATTGGAACCTGTGCAGGAATCAAGGGAGTGTAACTGTTTTTACCACAGCGATAGGTAACATATTCCAAAATTAGGTTTTACAGCACAACTGTTGGACCCTTCTTTCCCAATTGGACTTTTAAGAACAAGCGTAAACGTCCGTAACACACGGTACCATCAGATACTCACAGACGCCTGCAGGTCGTCCGTTTTGCCGATGAGGTCGTCTAACCTGTCGCCCCTCTCCAGCACTTTGCTGATGTTGTCTTTCAGGATAACTTTGACCTCGTTCACCTGACCTTGCACCTGGTCCATTTTAGCAGATGAGCCGGAGGCCGGTGACTGAGGGCGCGGGTCAGCCTGAGAACAGACGATGGAATTCATCAGGAGAAATCTCAGCTAATGTATCATCATACAAACCAACGACCTCTTTAATGACTGAGCCTTATTCTAGGGCTGGGCCGATAATTAAAAACTTTATTAATATAACACTTAAAGAACTTGACCAGGCAAAAACAAAGATGGCAAAGTCAAAACAGGAAAAGTTATAGAACATTCAACAAGAAGCTGAACATTTTGTAGTTGTTTCGATTCTCGTTTTGCATCTTTGTGGTGGTTTTGCATCTTTTTTTAGTCATTTTGCATCTTTTTGTGGTGGTTTTGCATCTATTTTTAGTCATTTTGCATCTTTTTGTGCTGGTTTTGCATCTATTTTAAATCATTTTGCGTGTCTTTGTCGTCGTTTTGTGTCTATTTTCAGTCATTTAGCATCTTTTTGTGGTGGTTTTGCATCCATTTTTAGTCATTTTGCATCTTTTTGTGGTGGTTTAGCATCTTTTTTTAGTCATTTTGCATCTTTTTGTGGTGGTTTTGCATCTATTTTTAGTAATTTTGCATCTTTTTGTGCTGGTTTTGCATCTATTTTAGTCATTTTGCATCTTTTTGTGGTGGTTTTGCATCTATTTTTAGTCTTTCTGCATTATTTGTGGTGGTTTTGCATCTATTTTAATCTTTTTGTGGTGGTTTTGCATCTTTTTTTAGTCATTTTGCATCTCTTTGTGGTGGTTTTGCATCTATTTTTAGTCATTTTGCATCTTTTTGTGCTGGTTTTGCATCTATTTTTAGTAATTTTGCATCTTTTTGTGCTGGTTTTGCATCTATTTTTAGTCATTTTGCATCTTTTTGTGCTGGTTTTGCATCTATTTTTAGTCATTTTGCATCTTTTTGTGCTGGTTTTGCATCTATTTTTAGTCATTTTGCATCTTTTTGTGCTGGTTTTGCATCTATTTTTAGTAATTTAGCATCTTTTTGTGCTGGTTTTGCATCTATTTTTAGTCATTTTGCATCTTTTTGTGCTGGTTTTGCATCTATCTTTAGACATTTTACATTTCTTTTGTCCTTGTTTTGTTTCTCCCTGTGGTCATCCATTTTAAATCATTTTGCGTGTCTTTGTCGTCGTATTGAGTCTATTTTCAGTCATTTATCATTTCTTTGTGATCATTTTGTGTGTTTTTTAGCAACATGTAGTGAATCAGGCCCCTGCCTAAAATAGAGTCTTACTGCTGTAATCTGTGTAAACGAGATCTAGATCTATATCACAATGTAGCGTGTTTTCGTGTAGTTCAACAAATAAACATGCATTAATTACCGCTCTGGCCTGTACTCACTTCCTGTTACTGAGTTATCAGGAGAGAGATCTATCAGCTTTGAGTCAGTTTACAGAGACCTGAGTGTGACTGTCACACGGAAACCTCGAGCAAAAACCGCCTCAAATCAAAGTGAGACAAACAGACAGCGTAGAGAACGAATTTAGGTCATATATACGTGTCAAACAATCAAAAATACAAACAATATACGACTGAACTAAAGCTGACCTGTATAAGAAAGCAGCACTCACCATAGCAGCTCTGTTTCTGAGTCACACACACACACACACACACACACACACAATAAAAGCCTCCACAAAGTCCTGTTATCCAGTCCTGCCAGTATACCAAACAAACAGGAGATCCGTGCTGCTTGAGTCTACAGTGGGAGCTGAACAAATGTCTGCTGAAGGTTGCACCTCTCCCCTGTCACTCATTAACTACCTGCTGCCTCAATCAAAGTGTCATTGGCTCATCGGGAGCCAGTCGGCGTCAGCACGAGGAACTCCTCAACATGCATTCACTCTCCATTTCCTGCTTTCCTACACGTTCACTGATGTTTTTAAAGTCATCTCAGACGATTAAAGGAACTCATTTCAGTTTAAAACATCTGTTCTTCTCGTGTGTGTTTACGTACCATCAGCTGTCAGAGCGACGGGCCGGCGTTGAGCTGATGTGTCCGGGCAAAAGGGCTTCGTTTTCAGCAGAGAGATTATTTGCAAGGCAGTAAAAGGGGGTGAAGTCACACGGTTGCTTCACTTCATTTCCTCATCCTGTGTTGAGCAGCTTGTTGTTTCAGCAGCGCAGCAGCCACTCACAGACAGTTTGTGTATGCAAATGGGCTTCATGCCGCTCTGAAGCACCAGTTTAACCCTCCTGTTCCCCTCAGAATTTACTAACATCATTTATCCTCGGGGTCAATTTCACCCCAGCAATTTAGAAACATCCAGAAAATGAACTTAAGTTTTAACTTCAGGTTTGATATGTGCACTTGTCGACCACCTAAATAGCATTTTAAATTAAACACGGCGCCCCAAACACGTTCTTTATCATCCAGAAAACCTCCAGATGACCAACAGTGTAATGGGAAAATAAAACACCTTACCCATTGATCTAAACCTGGATCGAGGGCTATTTGTTTTTGTGTGTTTAAAGTTCATTTCATCTCATCTCATCTTCAGCCTCTTATCCGGGGTCGGGTCGCGGGGGCAGCAGCTTTAGCAGGGGACCCCAAACTTCCCTTTCCCGGGCCACATTAACCAGCTCTAACTGGGGGATCCTGAGGCGTTCCCAGGCCAGTGTGGAGATCTAATCTCTTCACCTGGTCCTGGGTCTTCCCCGAGGCCTCCTCCCAGCTGGACGTGCCTGGAACACCTCCCTAGGGAGGCGCCCAGGGTTCATCCTTACCAGATGATCCTGAACCACCTCAACTGGCTCCTTTCAACGCAAAGGAGCAGCGGCTCTACTCCGAGTTCCTCACGGATGCTGAACTTCTCACCCTATTTTTAAGGGAGACTCCAGCCCCCCTCCTGAGGAAACCCATTTCGGCCGCTTGTACTCGCGACCTCGTTCTTTCGGTCATGACCCAGCTTTCATGACCACAGGTGAGGGTAGGAACGAAGATTGACCGGTAGATCCAGAGCTTTGTCTACCAGTTCAATCCTGAACCACCTCAACTGGCTCCTTTCAACTCAAAGGAGCAGCGGCTCTACTCCGAGTTCCTCACGGATGCTGAACTTCTCCCCCTCTCTCTAAGGGAGACTCCAGACCCCCTCCTGACACGCCTCCTCACACGCTTGTACCCGCGACCTGGTTCTTTGGGTCCTGACCCAGCTTTCAGGACCACAGGTGAGGGTAGGAACCAGGACTGAGGGTAGATCCAGAGCTTTGTCTTCCTCAGCTCTCTTTTGGTCACAACGGTGCGGTAGAGCGACTGCAGCTCCGCCCCCGCTGCTCCGATTCTCCGGCCAAACTCACGCTCCATCGTCCCCTCACTCGTGAACAAGATCCAGAGGTACTTGAACTCCTTCACTTGGGGTCAGGACTCATTCCCTAACTGGAGTAACAATCCACCGGTTTCCTGCTAAGAGCCATGGCCTCAGATTTAGAGGATCAGCATGTTTCATTAGCTGATTTTAATTACGTTTTGTGTAAAATATATAATAAAAAATATAATAATCTGAATCTGCAAAGTAACAAGAGGTGAAAATACAGCGTTTGCCTCTGAAATGTAGTGAAGTAGAATCAAAAAGTGTCATAAAATGAAAACCCTATAAGCACGAGTACAATTGTACTTACAGTACTTGATTAAATGTACTTACAAGTCAAGAGATTACCTCATCTCTATACTGTATCAGTCATAAATCCATATATATGTATAATCAATCTCAAGCTGGTGAAGAAATGCACTGATAACACTTTGTTCGTCCTACCCTGATAAACAGGATCTGGCCACGACTCGTTGCTGCACTTAAACACTAAAGGAACATGTGCAGGCGTCTGTTCGTTTGGAGTCAAATACAAACACATGCATTCATCTGAAATGCACCTTTAAAGATCAAGATCACTGGTAACTGGTAAACTGTGCAGCGTGCAACGTGGCTGTTCCTCATAAAGTATAATAATAATGGACTTTGTTCGGTTTCAGATAAGACGATATCAAATAATCTGGAAAACTATGCACTGTTGTAGAGGTTACATACGAGGGATGGGCACGACTGCATGATCACATATATATATTATTTATTATTATATATTTCATAATACTGGCCCTGCACTTTATGAAGATTATGGGCCACGCAGGTGTTTACTCGGCTCTGTGTGAAGCTGTTTCTGTGTACAGGATAACATCAACACCCTCTTTTATATTGTAGTTGTTTTCTTACCCCCAATATAACGTAACACAACAACAACACCACAAATGATGCTGTTTGTTTACATCTTTTTTGTAATTTATTTCTGTATTTTTTACTATTTATTTCTGTATTTTTTTTTTATCTTACATTAATAATTTATTCGAACGGTTAAACCTTCAATTTTAATTTAACATGAATTCTTTTTTAAAATTTATTTTTCTATTATTTATGTACTTATTCTATTTAATATGATATATTCACGTATGTATTTATTTTTAATTATTTATTTATGTATTTTTTATTTCATATAATTAATTGAATTGAATGGTTACATGTTCAAATGTATTTAACATAAATTATTTTATATTTATTTATTTTACTATTATTTATGTACTCATTTTATTTGTATTTCTTTTTTCTTACATTATTAATTTTACATGATTATTATTATTTTACTATTATTCATGTACTCATTTTATTTGTATTTATTTTTCTTAAATTATTAATTTTAAATTATTATTATTTTACCATTATTTATGTACTCATTTATTTGTATTTATCTTTCTTCTATTATTAATTTTAAAGTATTAATTTAATGTAACCGTTGAGCTTCACCTGACGTGTTGCGTCATAACAGCGCCATCTTGAGGCTGCCCGTAAACCGCCTGACGGAATTCCACTTTAAATAAATCCCTCCTTCGTCTCACACAGCTTTTTACAGAAATACCAACAATTAAATAATAATAAGAACTTAAATACATTTATTTAGTAGCCTTTAAATATTTTATTTAACCGTAAAATCGGTTGTTTCCCCGTTAACCCTAAACCCGCCTGTCTTAAATCGACTTTACAACCAGTTAATCCAGCAGTTCAGTTAATTATTATTTTTTATAATCAGTGTCGGCGAACATCACAAGTGGCTTTAACTTAAAGTGCACCCACCGGTGAAGTTAATTTTATTATATTCAACTTTTCCAGCACCGACCTACGAGCTGAAGATGAACCCGAGCGGAGGAGCCCGCAGCGGGAAGACTTTCCTGTTCACGTCCGAGTCTGTTGGAGAAGGACACTCCGGTACTGTACTCCTGTGTAACTCTGTGTGTATTTACATTAAAAAAGTACTTTAAAGTATCAAAAGTAGAAAAACTAACTCAGCCGAATCCATCATTTTACATTGTGTTAGCTTATTATGGAATATTAAGTTATTCTGTTTTTTATTAATAGCGAAAGAATGCAAGAGAAAGTTAAATTAGTACATTTTAACATGGGGGTTCGTCAACGTGGAGCCAGTTTGAGATACTTGCATACAATAAATCACATTTTATAACATAAATACATACATACTTGTATAAATGAACTAAATCAATACATTAGAAAGTAAATGCATGAATAAAATAATGTAAATTAACCTCAAATCTACCTTAAATGTGGTAACAAATACAGGCTAAAGTATACTTAAGTACAAGTATCAGTACCACTATCTAAAAAACTCTTCATTATAAGTAAAAGTCCTGCAAGTATCAGCATAAACGTATACATAAAGTACCAAAAAGTTATTATATTATGCAGTCTGGCCCATTTTAGAATAATGTACAGTACATTATATTGCTTTAAAGCTACTGCAGCCCCAAAGTGTGTATTTCAACATTTACATGTTATGAATTTTGGACGAGGTAAATCTATTTTATGTCTAAATCTCGTCTGATTTCATGTTTTCGACAGAATTCTGCTGCCAAGCAAATTAAACACCGTAAAAAGTTTATATTTCATGGTGACGTGAAGTTGGGAACGAGCAAAAAGGCCTTTTTTTTCAGTGTTCCTTGTTGGTTTATTAAGGTTTTACATCATTTATGTTCACATTTCAATCATAATAACTATTCTCAGTGGTATAAATAGTGGTAATACCACACTAGAAATACTCAACTACAAGTAAAAGTCCTGCGTTTAAATAAAAGCACCAAAGTATCAGCATCAAAATGAACTTTACCTCCTCCGTAAAGTGTCCTGAGATAACTTTTGTTATGATTTGGCTCTGTAAATAAAATTGAATTGAACTTAAAGTGAAAAAAGTCAAAGTACACATTATGCAGAATTGCCCATTTCTTAATATTAATGTATCAGTTTATAATTATTGATAGATGAACGTTTAAACAGGACTTTAGTGTTGCAGCTGGTAAAGGTGAAGCTCATTGCATTTACTTTATAAACTACTGTGAAGCTTAATCTACAACAGTATCACCTCTTTTATCTGTTGATTATATTTTGTTTTTGTAGTAAAGTAAAGAAACAAGTGCAGCACTTGAGTAGATGTACTTAGTTACTTTACATCACTGTGTCTTCTACAGATACTTTGCATGCAAGGCACTGATAACGTCCGCGCTGCAGTAGGAAGGAAACTGGCTTTAATGGTCTTTTATCTCAATCACACCACAGCGTCGCTTTATTATGACCCTAACTCAGCGCTAAACATTACAAGTAACTGCATAAACATATACATAAAGTACAAAAAGTTATTCATTATGCAGTCTGGCCTATTTTAGAATAATGTACAGTTTATTACATGGCTTAAATGTTGCAGCTGGTACAACCCCCAACTGCTCGGGGCGCCGGTCACTGTCAGCCCCCTCGCTCTAACATCTCTCCTTTAATTGCATGTATATAGGTCCTGTTTGTGCATGTGTGTGTATTTCAGGCCTGTGTGTGTATTTCAGGCCTGTGTGTGTAAAATGAAAACATAGAGTGAAAATTTTATTTCCCCATTGCGGGACGAATAAAGGAATTCTTCTTCTTCTTCTTCTTCTTCTAGAGGTGGTGCTAATTTGATTTACTCTATATACTTCTGGGAAGCTTAATCTATAATAACACATCATGAAGTATGAGCTGATTATTCAGGGGGCACCTCAAACTTGTACCTAAGTAGATAGTAACGTAATGAAATCAAAAGAAATTAAGTTTATATCAATAAATACTGAAATCAGCTGAAAGAAATACCTGCTATAAGTGTTTTTTATGTTATTTCCCCCCCATATTTATTAAACTACCGAACCTCCAGACTCACTAAAGATTATTTTATCTGCTACTAATTTGTATTTAGGGGACCTTTAGACATAAATCTGTGTATTCAGACACATTAAACGTGTAGTTCTTTATCTTTTGCATGTCTGACTTTGTGTTTGCAGATAAAATGTGCGATCAGATCAGTGATGCGGTGCTGGATGCATATCTGAGTCAGGACCCTGACTCTAAAGTGGCCTGTGGTGAGTTTTTATGCTTTTTAATCAGCTCTGCTGCTCTTTTGTCTTATAGTGGATTAAAAAACACATTTATTTGCATTTTATTTTGCTGATTTTTGGGAAAACGCCCTAAACACTTGTATGCAAACTTGTCTGGTGTCTCGGCAAACAGTGTATGATCCAGGATCTTTCACCCCGGACGACGTTTGTAAGTTTTGCGTGGAGCGTAGGTCGTTAAAAGTAAATGGAGGGTTTGTCTTTGTACACACAGGAGTACATAGAATCTTTCATTTAGTTTGTTTACTCTCCTCTTAATCATAATTGGTCTGAGTTAAACTGTAAAGCAACATGAGAGTGCTCTGCGGACCAACGCAAATCTACACTACAATGACAGCAAACATGGAAACAGTACAGCTGATAACACTGGCTTGAATCTGAAGTCAAAGGTATTTTCATAAGTAATAATTAAACCGCAGATTACTTCAGATTGGCTCAGTGTTTGGCCTTTGGATCAAGGTTCAGAACATTATCTCGTGGCTCATTAAATCCATTTATCTCACTTTGAAACATCTATTAAATCAAGTTTACCACAGAAATCCACCTTCTGCTCTCTTCTTGTGACTCGTTCGGGTTTATCTCTCACTCATCTTTGACCTCTTATCGTCGGGTCTCGGGGGCAGCAGCTCCAGCAGGGGACCCCAAACTTCCCTTTCCCGGGCCACATTAACCAGCTCTAATTGGGGGATCCTGAGGCGTTCCCAGGCCAGTGTGGAGATCTAATCTCTCCACCTGGTCCTGGGTCTTCCCCGAGGCCTCCTCCCAGCTGGACGTGCCTGGAACACCTCCCTAGGGAGGCGCCCAGGGTTCATCCTTACCAGATGATCCTGAACCACCTCAACTGGCTCCTTTCAACGCAAAGGAGCAGCGGCTCTACTCCGAGTTCCTCACGGATGCTGAACTTCTCCCCCTCTCTCTAAGGGAGACTCCAGACCCCCTCCTGAGGAAACACATTTCAGACGCTTGTACCCCGACCTGGTTCTTTGGGTCATGACCCAGCTTTCATGACCACAGGTGAGGGTAGGAACCAGGACTGAGCGGTAGATCCAGAGCTTTGTCTTCCTCAGCTCTCTATTCGTCACAACGGTGCGGTAGAGCGACTGCAGCTCCGCCCCCGCTGCTCTGATTCTCCGGCCAAACTCACGCTCCATCGTCCCCTCACTCGTGAACATGATCCAGAGGGACTTGAACTCCTTCACTTGGGGTTCAGAAATGTATAATTACGCAACACGTTCAGTAAAAACATAACCTTTTGTTGCAGAGTGTGTGGCGAAGACGGGTATGATCTTGCTGGTTGGAGAGGTGACGTCTAAAGCCATCGTGGATCTCCAGGCAGTGGTCCGAAACACCGTGAAGGAGATCGGCTACGATGGCTCTTCAAAAGGTGCGGTTCTTATCCGGTAACTTCACAAAGTTTGTGCATTTTGCTGTGATTTTAAGTTCCAACTGCGTTCTGCAGGTTTTGACTATAAGACCTGCAACGTGCTGGTGGCCCTGGAGCCGCAGTGTGTGGAGATCTCCGACTGTGTGTTCGAAGGCAGGGATCAGGAGGACATCGGTGCAGGAGACCAGGTTCAGTATCTGTTATACTTTATCAAACTACGACATGGATGTAGGATTGTTTGTGTTTTATAGAAATGCTAAAGGAGCCTTGGTACAGTTGCAAAACAATCATGTGACTACGAGGCTGTATTTGGGCACAGCAGTGGGTTCAGCTTCATGCTAACATGTTGATGATTATTCATTCATTCATTCATCTTCAACCACTTATCCCGGGGTCGGGGTCACGGGGGCTGGAGCCGATCCCAGCTGACATCGGGCGTGAGGCGGGGTCCACCCTGGACAGGACGCCAGTCTATCACAGGACACATAGAGACGAACAGAGACAGACAACCATTCACACCTACGGGTGATTTAGAGTCATCAATGAACCGAACACCTGCACGTCTTTGGACTGTGGGAGGAAACCGGAGAACCCGGAGAAAACCCACGCAGACACGGGGACAACATGCAAACTCCACACAGAAGGACCTAGCTCACCACTACACCACCGTGTAGCCCCATTTTGATGATTAGGCAAACACAGACCACTCCACATTCTTTACAACTCACTGATATCACCATATTTGAGTTACTGTGCAGAGATTTTGGGGCAATACTTATAAATCTACACTACAACCTGCACTGTCGATTCTACAAAAAAGAGCACAGGATAATTCATAACACTGGGTACAGAGAAGACACTAACCCCTTATTCTCAAAATCAAAAATACTGAAACTCACTGATCTGGTCAGTTTCCAAACAGCACAAATCCTGTTTAGAGCAACAAACAACTCGTTACCAGAGAGAAGGGCGTTATAATCTGAGGGGGGGGGACTGAATCTAAAAGATCCTTACGCACGCTCGACTTTAAAAGCCTTTTGCATTTCAATATGTGGAGTGAAACTGTGGATAAGACGAGCGGAGGAGCTCAGACGACGTCCAACCATGAGCGAAGTCAAACAACGGTACAAACGGACGGTGTTTACGAGGTGCAGGGAAGAAGAGGGGCGTCACAAACACCATGGTTCTCACAGTTTATCATACTTGTCATTTTTTTATTTATACACAAGCGGTTATTGTGTTGTTTGTTGGTGATTGTTTTTTTTGTTGAGCGTATTAAAAAAAACAGAATACACAGGAGGTAAGAAAACCTATAGTACTGGGTACTAAGTGGAGAAGGTGCAGGAGTAATAAGCTAATGCTTCTTCCTGCTCCTTTACAAACATACAAAGGGGTTTTAACGACTAGTGCTTCAAGTGTAATTTATTTTTTTTCACTAAAACTTGACTAAAACAAAATTTTCTGTGACTAAATTCATCATGTCAGAGTCTGATCTCTCTGTGCCTGATAAAGTGCAGTGCAGTGCCGTATTAGGAGTCTTTAAAACGCTGACATTTCATTATTTTTGGTCGTAAACCAAAGTATCGGACAAAGGAAAACTTTAATCTGACGGACTGACACACACACAAATGTCCGAATCAAATGTCACGACCGTCCATCCAGTAGCTGCTGTGACATTTCTCTCATCTCCTCAGGGTCTGATGTTTGGCTACGCCACGGATGAGACCGACGAGTGCATGCCCTTAACCATCGTCCTGGCTCACAAGCTCAACCACAGGATGAAGGAGCTGTCACGCAACGGAGAGTGTCCTTGGATTCTCCCCGACTCCAAATCACAGGTGAGCGCGCCGCCTTAAAAGCCTACAGAGGGGCGCACTGGTGGAGTAAAGGGTCAAAGGTCAGGGAATCTTTATCGTCCCACTGTTCACATAAAAAAACAACATGGACACAATGAAATACAGAAGTAGAGCAGGGACGTGGGGAATTCACATGAAGTACAAATGTGCAAACACTGTTTAAGGCAGCAGTAGTGTTTGTGTCTGTAATTAGAAACTGTGACGAGGTTTATGCGTCAATTACCTTTTTTCTTAAGACTTAAGACGAGACGATGAAACTAAAACTAAACTAAAATAGTTAATTTTCTGTGACTAGAAGAAGAAGAATTCCTTAATTAGTCCCACAACGGGGAAATTCAATTTTCACTCTAATATTGTTATTCATGTTACAGACACACACACACACACACACACACACAGGACCAATAAACATGCAATTAATGGAGAGATGTTAGAGCGAGGGGGCTGCCAGTGACCGGCGCCCCGAGCAGTTGGGGGTTCAGTGCCCAGGAGATGAACTGGCATCTCTCCAGCTACCAGTCCACGCTCCATTCATGGTCCACACAGGGACTCGAACCAGCAACCCTCCGGTTCCCAGCAGAGTCACCTATGGACTGAGCTACTGCCGCCCCAAATTCTTCTTCTTCTTCTTCTTCTTCTTCTTCTTCTTCTTCTTCTTCTTCTTCTTCTTCTTCTTCTTCTTCTTCTTCTTCTTCTTCTTCTTCTTCTTCTTCTTCTTCTTCTTCTTCTTCTTCTTCTTCTTCTTCTTCTTCTTCTTCTTCTTCTTCTTCTTCTTCTTCTTCTTCTTCTTCTTCTTCTTCTTCTTCTTCTTCTCCTCCTCCTCCTCCTCCTCCTCCTCCTCCTCCTCCTCCCCTCCTCCTCCTCCTCCTCACTGGGACCCTTTGTGCTCCAAGTCTCAACGACCGACGTCTCTCCCACAGGTCACCGTGGAGTACAGAGACACCACGGGCGCCATGGAGCCGCTGCGCGTTCACACCGTGGTCATCTCGGTGCAGCACAGCCCGGACATCACCCTGGAAGAGATCAGACGCAGCCTGATGGAGAAGGTGGTGAAGGTCATCATCCCCGCCAGGTACTTGGACGATGAGACCATCTACCATCTACTGCCGAGCGGGAAATTCCTTGTGGGCGGCCCGCAGGTGAGTGAACGCGAACACCGAAGGATATTTAATTTAAAACAGGATGAACCGATGTGTGAGGCTGACGTGTATTGTGTCATTAGAGCGACGCAGGACTCACAGGGCGCAAAATCATAGTGGACACATACGGAGGATGGGGTGGGCACGGAGGAGGGGCCTTCTCCGGGAAGGACTACTCCAAAGTGGATCGGTCCGGAGCGTACGCGGCGCGCTGGGTCGCCAAGTCCTTGGTGAAGGCCGGACTGTGCAGGAGAGCCCTGGTTCAGGTGAGGCGCTGCTTATGTCACGTACTCACTCTTTGTGTGTTAATAATCATAATAACACTGTGGCTGTTGTGTGTCTTTGTACTCATTTATGCATTTTACAGCAATTCTTACCTTTCGTGCACGTCTCACAGATCTGAGGAAAGCTACTGTCATTTAACGGCTTTCCTAGAAGTGATGGTAAAAGGTTCAAAGGCTATTGTTTGAACACAGAAATTATTTATTATTATTATTATTATTTCGTAATTTGATAAAAGGGCGTTACGTCAGACTCAAACACCAGAAAGGGCCCGACCACTGTGGGATTTAAGAGGCTGATACTGAACTCTTGAGTTGATGAAAATGGACCTTTTGTTATATGATTTATGCACTGATAAGGACCCCAGGAGGCTGCGCTCATAAATAAATAACTTTAATAAAGAATGTTTAACATTATAATACAATAGATAGATGGATAGATAGATAGATGGATGGATGGATAGATAGATAGATAGATAGATAGATAGATAGATAGATAGATAGATAGATAGATAGATAGATAGATAGATAGATAGATAGATAGATAGATAGATAGATAGATAGATAGATAGATAGATAGATAGATAGATAGATAGATAGATGGATGGATGGATGGATAGATGGATAGATGGATAGATGGATAGATGGATGGATAGATAGATAGATAGATAGATAGATAGATGGATAGATAGATGGACGGATAGATGGATAGATGGACGGATAGATAGATAGATAGATGGATAGATAGATAGATAGATAGATAGATAGATAGATAGATAGATAGATAGATAGATAGATAGATAGATAGATAGATAACTAACTTTATTTGTCCCAGAGGGGAAATGAGGTCATCGTAGCAGCGGTACAAAACAAACAGAAATACAAAATATAAACTACACTAAGAACAGAATCACAATTTAAAACACTATATTACAATATACAATAAGATGCTTCGCAGTTCCAGATAAAAAAACAATATTAAATATTGAATACTGGGCAAAAGAAGTGGATTTTAAGGTGCAAGATAAAGAAAGAAAGGTATTTTAATCAATAGATTAATGTAATATATATATATATGTACTGTATCACGTTGTTAACCAATTGTAGGTATGAACACAAAGAAATGAGACTAAATAGCTAAATAAACATCCTCATGTTCAGTATCAGTCAATTGCTGACTGCTTAAATGTTGTTTATATAAAGAATTAATATAAATAAATAGTTATAGGACGCACAGATATGTTCAGGTGCTGAGTCTTAATATTGCACCCGGGTTTAAACTGTCAATAAACTGATGATATTTTAGTCTTTTTCATCACAGAAAATGTACTTTTTTTATTCAGACGGAATAAAACGACTGGTCACTATTATTTATTATTATTTATTATTAGAATTATTTTACATTTAAGTGCCACAGTGTACTCTGGTGGGTCTTGTTACTGCTTCGTCTGTAGCACAGTCCTGTACGTGTGATGTTTGAGTCCTGTCTGTATGAACGGGATTCTTGTTGCTCGAACAGCGAATCCAACAAAAACCCTTTGATTCTTATGATGAGATGAAGTTCCCAGACGATGGAGGTGTTGTCTGTTCTGCTCCGTTAGATCTCGTACGCCATCGGCGTGAGCCACCCGCTCTCCGTCTCTGTGTTCCACTACGGCTCGTCGAGCAGGGACGAAGACGAGCTGCTGCGGATCGTCCAGAAGAACTTCGACCTGAGGCCCGGGGTCATCGTGAAGTAAGCGCAGCGTCTCATCACATTCGTTTGTTGTGTGTCTGTAAATAATACATAACGGCGTAATCTTCTTCTACAGAGAGCTGGGTTTAAAGCGGCCCATTTACCGAGCCACCGCCTGCTACGGGCACTTCGGCAGAGAGGAGTTCCCCTGGGAAAAACCCAAGCCTCTGGTGTTTTGAGTTTTGCGGAGGGGGGTCGATCACATTCCAGTCACTCCGCGGAACAAATCAAGAGTCACAGAATCCACACATCTACATAAACACGACCGTGCCACTGACCTGAAGCTGTAGACGCACAGTCCACGCCCGTGTGTGACGAATGCGTTTTTTATTTCCTGTTTTTTTTAAAAATCATGATTGAGGAACTTTACCGCACAACAAACTGTATCTGTGTTAAAAAGATATTATGCAATAAATGTGAATCTTTTAGTGTCTCGGAGGAAATGTCAGATACTGTGAGGTTTATTAAAACAAACATGCTTTTTGTTCATTTGTAATAAATAATATTTGGGGATTAAAAAGCTGCTGACGTGCTTTTTTCAATGATTAGTAACTAATAAAACTTACTCACTGTACTTAAATATAATTATGAGGTAACGTGCTTTAGTGTTTCCATTTCATGCTGCTTTATATTTGTACTCCACTGCATTTGTTTGATAACTGCAGTCAGATTATTAATGCAGGATATGAAACTTATACATGCAAACTGTTTGTATTAGTGTATAAAGTAAGTGGAATCTCCTTTACCAGCTGCACATTAAAGGGATCATCACATTAATACATCAATAATTATCATATAATTATATAATAATGGGCCGTTCTGCAGTATTTCTATCTTTACTTCTTCTACCACTAATTATATATAATAAATCTCAGGTGATTGTGATGAGTTATTATAGTAAATGTTATTTTGTATGTTTACTGAACTGTTGTTTTATTTTCTTTGGCTTTTTATTTTTTATAATATTTAATTCTGCTCTGCTTCACTTAGTTTCTGTTTTATTTTCGCCTTATTTTACGTTGTTTTATTTAATTTTTTTATTATATTTAAATCTGCTTTCTTTTTCTCTTATTTTTGCTTTGCTTTCTGTTGTTTTTGCCTCATTGAATGTTGTTTAATTTAATTTAATTTAGCTTTTTATTTTTTTAAATATATTTAATTCTGCTTTGCTTTACTTTCGGTTTTATTTTCGCCTTATTTTATGTCGTTTTATTTTATTTTCTATTTTATTTAAATGTTCTTTGCTTTACTGAATTTTAGTTTTATTTTTGCTTTGCTTGCTTTTGTTTTTTTGACTCATTTTATGTTTTATTTTATTAAGCTTTTACATTTTTTAATATATTTAAGTCTGCTTTGCTTTACTTCCTTTCTGTCTTATTTTTACCTTATTTTATGTTTTATTTTATTTTTATTATATTTAAATCTGCTATTCTTTACCTAATTTTTGTTTATTTTTGCTTTGCTTTCTTTTGTTTCTCTGCCTCATTTAATGTTGTTTTATTTTATTTTTGCTTTATTTGTTCTGCTTTATTTTGTTCTATTTTATTCTGCTTTATTTTGTTCTATTTTATTCTGCTTTATTTTGTTTTATTTTATTTTGTTCTATGTTATTCTTCTTTATTTTGTTCTATTTTATTCTGCTTTATTTTGTTCTATTTTATTCTGCTTTATTTTGTTTTATTTTATTTTGTTCTATGTTATTCTTCTTTATTTTGTTCTATGTTATTCTTCTTTATTTTGTTCTATTTTATTCTGCTTTATTTTGTTCTATTTTATTCTGCTTTATTTTGTTTTATTTTATTTTGTTCTATGTTATTCTTCTTTATTTTGTTCTATTTTATTCTGCTTTATTTTGTTCTATTTTATTCTGCTTTATTTTGTTCTATTTTATTCTGCTTTATTTTGTTTTATTTTATTTTGTTCTATGTTATTCTTCTTTATTTTGTTCTATTTTATTCTGCTTTATTTTGTTTTATTTTATTTTGTTCTATGTTATTCTTCTTTATTTTGTTCTATTTTATTCTGCTTTATTTTGTTCTATTTTATTTTGTTCTATTTTATTTTGCTTTATTTAATTTATTTTTGTTACACTGAATGTAATTGATCTTTATTATGTGCACGTCCCTCTCCACCTGCAGTCATCCCTCTTATTTATTAATTATTAAATATAATTATTATTGATCCGCCCTGACACGAACCTGTGCTACACTCAAACAGCCGCTGGGTGGCGCCACAGTCACACCACATTTCTCTGGAGCTTTTGGAGGAAAAATGGCGGTGAAAAGTTGAACTTGTGTCACTTTATATCAAACTTTATTAACTCCAAAGTTAAAAAACAACACCTCACACCTGCAGGAGGCGGGGAACATTTACACTGTTGCACTTTGTTTGTTTCACAGCTGAGGAGTAAACAAAGAAGAAGCTTTTAGCCAATCACAGGGGCGAGAGGGGAGAGAACGTGACGTCACGGGTGATTTGATTGGCTGAGGCGGGAGCTGCCCCGCCCACACGCGTAAACACAGGGATCACTGTCTGCAGCACTTCCCTTTGTGAAGTTCGTCACTTTGAAGGAGCTCCGGACCGACGGCGTCGCGACAAACACCCCAAAAATGCCGCAGGACTTAATGTTAGTGGGCCGTTCCTCTCCTCCGAGCTGAGGTAAAGGCATATTAAATGTTTTATAATGACTTTAGCAGGAGGTTGGACACTTAAAGGGCGTGTCAAGGCCAAACTTTTGATGTTTTTGGGTGTTTTTTTTAGCTCTTTGAAGTGAAGGGGAAGGGAAAGGTGCAGCGGGAGCCTGTGCGCCACCATGCCGGGGAACGGCGGCGTCTACGCGGTGAAGAGGAGGAAGAAGCCCGTGCAGAAAAGGTCAGTGTGGATGTTTTAAAACCGTATTTAGTTTGTGTAACCGCGGGCTATGATGACACAGGCCATGGCCACTCACCACCACCGTTAACAACTGTGTAGTTATTATTATTATTAGCCTTTTATTATTGTTTTTATTAGAGTAAGGCAGGCCTATAGTAATGCCATCAACCCATGGTTCCACCTGGACTGGAGTCTGTCAGGTTGTTGTTTTACTTTAGTGTGTGTGTGTGTGTGTGTGTGTGTGTGTGTGTGTGTGTGTGTGTGTGTGTGTGTGTGTGTGCTGTCACACAAAGGTGGTGATGACGTAAAGTGCAGATAAGGTCAGTCCTGCAGGTGACAGTGGAACAAATACTCAGATCTTTCTTAAATAAATAAATAAATAAATAAACAAAAGCAGTGTAGCATCACCTGTAACAGGTACAGTCATGCTTTAAAAAGCCATTTCAGATTCAAATGCATCATATTGTTGTGTTGTTGTTACTGATGCATTGATGCCAGGGTCCCCAGAAAGTGTCGTAACTACAAAAACCCTGTGGTTTCTGTTCAATTCAGCTCAGTTTACAGTGAAATCTCAACATATAGAGTAGGTCCAGACCACTCTATGACATGAGCAGCTGCAAGTTGCAATATCAATCTATCTATCTATATCTATATATCTCTCTATGTATAAAGTTATATATATACTTTGATAATTTGAAAAAAGCTGTGTGTAATGCACACTATAATTAAAAATATATAAAGAGCATGTATAGAAAAGGTTAACTTATGAAGATGAAAAGTTTCAAAGTGCAGTTTTGTGCAGGATCTGCTAAAACTATGGTGGTAGGGGGCCCCACATGTTTACTTTATTTACATGATCCTGCACAAATTGAGAAAGTAAAGTAAAGTACTGTAAAGTAAAGTACAGTAAAGTAAATAACAGTAAAGTACAATAAGGCAAAGTAAAGTAAGGCAAAGTAAAGTACAGCAAAGTCAAGTACAGTAAAGAAAAGTACAGTACAGTAAAGTACAGCAAAGTAAAGTACAGTAAAGTCAAGTACAGTAAAGTAAGGCAAAGTAAAGTACAGTACAGTAAAAAAGTAAATTGCACTACTGTAAAGTAAAGTACAGTACAGTAAAGTACAGCAAAGTAAAGTAAAGTACAGTAAAGTACAGTACAGTAACACAACACAGGGTAAAGTAACTTGTGTCTCCAGGCTGGAGGAGTTCATAATGATCTTTTCTTTACTTTATTCACATGATCCTGCTCTCCTCCAGCCTGGAGACACACTTTACCTTACTTTACCTTACTTTACCTTTTTAAATTCCCACATGCTCGGGCCCAGACGGGACCAACTCAGGGCACAGACGGGGCCAACTCAGGGCACAGACGGGGCCAACTTAGGGCACAGACAGGACCAACTTAGGGCACAGACGGGACAAACTTAGGGCCCAGACGGGACCAACTTAGGGCCCAGACGGGACCAACTTAGGACCCAGACGGGACCAACTTAGGGCCCAGATGGGACCAACTTAGGGCCCAGACGGGACCAACTTAGGGCCCATACGGGACAAACTTAGGGCCCAGACAGGAACAACTTAGGGCCCAGACGGGAACAACTTAGGGCCCAGACGGGACCAACTTAGTGCCCAGACGGGACCGACTTAGGGCCCAGACGGGACCAACTTAGGGCCCAGACGGGACCAACTTAGGGCCTAGATGGGACCAACTTAGGGCCCATACGGGACCAACTTAGGACCCAGACGGGACCAACTTAGGGCCCAGACGGGACCAACTTAGGTGTATGGACTGCTGGGTAGTTTCATTCATAACAAACAAACATGTCATCTGACGCTATTTACCTACCACAGACATGTCCATATCGACGTTTATGTTTTACGCTGTGAAAACCTCTTTGTGCAGAAAATGATGCCTCTGCCTTCCTTTACCTTTCACAATAAAAGCCCTAGACACCCCCTCACTCCTCACCAGAGAGCATTTTGCTAAGAGGCAACTCAGGGTGCTGTCACCGGGTAACGTAGATGTCAGACGGTGGAACCACCAGACTGATTCTTGCTTTGGGCGGCGATATGAAGAAACTGATGTATCCAGTGAGCGGAGAGTCCGCCTGACAACCTGTCAAGAGACAGACAGACCGAATCTACGTTATCAGCGTCTCTGTTTGTATGTAAACAAATGCAGCGTTGTCCTGTGTTGTCCTGTGTTGTCGGTGAGGAAAACAAGAAGATCCATATCTGACGCCAACAATAACAATCGGGAACGCTGTGGGGATGGAAGAACGATCGGTTTCCACTTTTCATAGTTTGTAAAGGTGCTGGAAATCCTTCTAATCTCATCTCATCTTCAGCCTCTTATCCGGGGTCGGGTCTCGGGGCAGCAGCTTTAGCAGGGGACCCCAAACTTCCCTTTCCCGGGCCACATTAACCAGCTCTAACTGGGGGATCCTGAGGCGTTCCCAGGCCAGTGTGGAGATCTAATCTCTCCACCTGGTCCTGGGTCTTCCCCGAGGCCTCCTCCCAGCTGGACGTGCCTGGAACACCTCCCTATGGAGGCGCCCAGGGTTCATCCTTACCAGATGATCCTGAACCACCTCAACTGGCTCCTTTCAACGCAAAGGAGCAGCGGCTCTACTCCAAGTTCCCCACGGATGCTGAACTTCTCCCCCTCTCTCTAAGGGAGACTCCAGACCCCCTCCTGAGGAAACACATTTCGGCCGCTTGTACCCGCGACCTTGTTCTCTGGGTACTGACCCAGCTTTCATGACCACAGGTGAGGGTAGGAACCAAGATTGAGCGGTAGATCCAGAGCTTTGCCTTCCTCAGCTCTCTTTTTGTCACAACGGTGCGGTAGAGCGACTGCAGCTCCGCCCCCGCTGCTCCGATTCTCCGGCCAAACTCGCGCTCCATCGTCCCCTCACTCGTGAACAAGATCCCGAGGTACTTGAACTCCTTCACAGTTATCAAAATAGTTTCAGATATTTGAAACTACCCTGAGACATTTTGGTAAATGGACTTCTACTTTTCTACTGAGCCGCAGTCGCCCGCTGTTGCTGCTGCACAAGGACTGGAATTGCAGATGTTATATTTCATAAATTGTTCATTTCCACTCTGAATTATGACGTTTTTATGCCTCCGAGGCTGCGATATTATGTCATCGCGATATCAAGGATGGACCCGTTAGATTTTGTCTTTTGTCCACAACTCTAAGAATAATTCCTACACAGATAACAAATAGGTTTATACGGGTAACATAGTGAAGAAGTGATGACATTTTTTTAACCAAAGGGTCAAAGGTCATCTTCAGTGTGACGTCACCGTGTTGAAGAGGAGACACTGATCTTGAAACTGTGCTGATTGTTCAGACCTTGAAGTTGTGTGTGATGCATCAACGTTTCATCACAACAACAAAAAAAGAAATTATTAAATTCCCTCAAAGTCTTCACTACATGCCCCAAAAGCAGCTGATAACTCTTCTACATATCAAAGCCTAAACAATCATTTTTGGGACACCCTGTATGTTGCGTAAGTCTGGACAGTTTGGCGGAGGCATACAACCCCCGAGGCGTAATTGTAGTTCTTCTCCCGTGTCTCGTCTCTCCTCATTCAACAGTGCGTTGTTGTCTCTCTCTCTCCTCTTCCCTCCACCAGCTTCTGCTGCATGTCCGGACATGTCGGAGAGGAATTACATTGTGGTAATTTGTAGTAATAATGGCACAGTCTCATGCTGTCTCAAAGTCGTGATGTGTCTCTGTGTTGGGCTCTTACGCTCCAAATATCTGGATCTGGGTTGTCATCGGCGTTCATGATCCCCAGAGGAGGAAACCTGCTGACTTTGCTCATTCTCTGACTTTTCCTTCAGCACCTCCATCCGCTCAAAACTCTGATTTGTCCAATAAAGGGTAAATGGACTTGTATGGCGCCGTTCTAGTCTTCTGACTACTCAAGGTGCTTTCACAGTGTTTGTCACATTCACCCATTCACACAGACATTCACACTGATGGCAGTGGACATCTACAGACCATCTCATCTAACCATTCACACCACATTTACACACCCATGCACAGCACGGGGAGCAATTCAGGGTTCAGTGTCTTGCCCAAAGAAACTTCGACATGTGGACCTGGGGATCGAACTGACCATCTCTCGAATGGAGGACGACCCACTCTTCCATTAAGCCACCAATACTTCTTGAAGACCATCCACCGGTCTCAGCTGCACGTGTGTTTTTCTCGTCACAGTTCGCTTGTATTGACTCTATCCGGACGCATCCGGTCTGAAGAGATTGACGAAGCGCAAGGAGAATATTTCCATTTACACGTCTAAAGGCCACGCTCAGCCCCAGCAGCTCAGGCGGTGGTCGACTTTAGCTTTTAATGTGTTGAATCGTGACATTTTAGCGTGAAGTACGGACCCGGATGTGTTGACAGCACTGATGTTAATTTGGACGACCAGCAGCTTTCAGTGTTTACAGCGAGGAGGTATAAGAAATGATGTTCGGTTAGAAAAGTAAGAAGTTAGTTTCACACCATTCATTTAATTCTAAACATTACGCCATCATTCATGCTTGTAGATTAAACAGGACTTGGATAGATCCCATGGTTGAAGTTCAGATGCCTGCCACCCCTTTGCTCCACACACACACACACACACACACACACACACACACACACACACGCGTTTACCTGCATGCAACCAAAGCATGCTCGAACGTGATTGGTCAACACTACTCTGATTACAAACACTAGTCTGAAAAAAGCTAAATGTTGATCTTCAGCCTCTTATCCGGGGTCGGGTCTCGGGGGCAGCAGCTTTAGCAGGGGACCCCAAACTTCCCTTTCCCGGGCCACATTAACCAGCTCTAACTGGGGGATCCTGAGGCGTTCCCAGGCCAGTGTGGAGATCTAATCTCTCTCTCTAAATGTTAAGGATGCAAAATAGATAATGTGAAGTACAGCACTTCCCTCTGAAAGTGGATGGAACAGCAAAGACTTGAGTCACATTTCAGCCATGAATTCTCAGTAAATCTGATATTTGCAGGTTTTTACTCCAGAGTGAATGTTTCTAACTAATGAAACAAATAACATTTCTGTCTCTCTCTGTCTCTCTGTGTGTGTTTTCCAGTCTTGTAAAAACAAAAGTACGCATTACACTTCAAGCCTCTCATCACCAGACGTTGAAGTTTGATGTGGTTCAGGGTTTATTTGGGCTGAAACCCACGTCGCCTCTTTAGAAATTCAAACACTGGAACGTCTTGTTTTCATGAACAGGAAGAGTCTGTGTGTCAGTATCTCCCACATCCACGGCTGCAGCTCGCTAACAGGGAGAACTCGACCTCGTACCCAAACACTCCCACTTCCACTGTGGTGTGTCGCAGGATATCGAGCAGAGCGAGCGCGCTTTAGCGAGCGTCACTGAACATCTCTTCTTTGTCTTGTGTGTGTTGTTTTAGCGCGAAGCTGCCGCCCGTGAAGACCAATCCGTCCAAACGCCACCGAGACCGCCTGAATGGAGAGCTGGACCGCCTCACCGAAATGCTGCCGTTCTCCGAGGAGGTCAGAGGTCGCCTGGACAAACTGTCAGTGCTCCGGCTCAGCGTGGGATACCTCAAGGTCAAGAGTCACTTCCACGGTCAGTGACCTCTACCACCGTAGTGCATTTACTCAAGTGCTGCAAGCAGATTTGAGGAACTTTACTTAAGGGAGTTAAATTAAATTAAATTAAATTAAAATTAAATTTAATGTACTGCCTTTACGTTAGAGTAATTTATTTATTTTTTGAAATGTTATGTTTAAATCAAGCCGCCACCACAGCGACTTCCTGGTTGATCCAATCAGGAAGTCCCAAAAACGTCAGTTCTCCGAGTGTCCACTAGGAGCAGGTTTCATAACAGAGCAGTTTCTCATTGAGCCCCATGTTAAACAGGCTGTTTACACAGCATCATTAAACCTGTTTAAGGACAAAAGAACATTCTAGTTTAGGTCGTATCTCCATGACAACACTGAAGGGGCGTGAATTTCGTGAAAAGTTTTTATTTTATTGGAGGTTAATGTTAATGAATAATTAGGGGCGTGGCCTCTTGAGTGACAGCTAGCCTCTGCCCCTCACTTCTCTCGGAGGTAAACGTCAGCCAGATGGACGTACGCCCCTCCCCCCAACGTCACATACATGCCCTTTTTTGGTCAGAGGAAATGAGGCGGAGTCAAAGTCTGACAAGATGGAGACTCACGTAGGCGAGGACGATTGGATCAAGTTGAGAGAACGGACCTCGACTGAGAGGCTATGTCCATTTTTGATAAAGTCTGTGGTTTGAATATGCAAATGATGCATTATCTTATGAAATATGAGCTTATTTAAATACATTTGCAGAAGAGAAACTAAAGCCAGGTTCCATTTGTTGACATATTGGAGTCATAACTTTTTGTTTACCATACAAAATGCTGTATAAATAGTTCAAAATGAGCTCCACCTCAACCAACCAGAACAGTGAAGTCCTGCTTTTACATTAATGCATGACTAATAATAATGATCCAATGATAGAATATATAATACATAAGAGTGACACTATTCTCTGAGTAATGCTTTTACCGATGTGGAGTATCAGTAGAGGATCTGAATGCTTCCTGCACAGCTGGCTGAGAGTAACACGGTCATAGGAAACCTGCGTACGTGGGTGAAATACTAAAAGTGAGAGGCAGTACGTGTGGTATCGATGCGTCAGGTGAGCTAACACGCAGCTCCAGACATTTTTGTGGCTGAGCTGTGAGCGTTTGGGGCGTCGAGGGGGAACTTGACACTGTGAATAATGAATAGTCGTCCTGCTGGGAGGGAAACAGGAGAGTGTGCTGCAGCGCAGGAGCAGATGGGAGTCAATGCAAAGCAACATGAGACAGACAGACGGGAACAGTGGGTCCTTATTCGCACAGTCAAAGGTGGAAGCCTGGTACATTGTCTTGGGGTCGCTGAAGTCATGGAGTTTTCTTCCCGACAGCTGATTGTAGTGCTGAACTTGAGCTAAATCACAAACGTGTTTCACATGTTTTGGATTGTTGTCTTAAAGGGCAAATCCATTTTTTTGTTCTTGTTGCTCTTAACTAAATTATATTGTTGATTAAAGTTGTAATCCGTAAGATGTTTATCTAGTTAAGTGTGTGTTAAGTTCCTCTCGATCACAGAGTGAGTTAAAACAATGGTGATTGATCATATGACCCACTAATGAAAGCACTTCTAGATAGATAGGTAGGTAGGTAGATAGGTAGGTAGGTAGGTAGATAGATAGATAGGTAGGTAGGTAGATAGATGGATGGATGGATAGGTAGGTAGGTAGATAGGTAGGTAGATAGGTAGGTAGGTAGGTAGATAGATAGATAGGTAGGTAGGTAGATAGATAGATAGGTAGGTAGGTAGATAGATGGATGGATGGATGGATAGGTAGGTAGATAGGTAGGTAGGTAGGTAGGTAGGTAGGTAGATAGATAGGTAGGTAGGTAGGTAGGTAGGTAGGTAGATAGATAGGTAGGTAGGTAGGTAGGTAGGTAGATAGATAGATAGATAGATAGATAGATAGGTAGATAGATAGATAGATAGATAGGTAGGTAGGTAGATAGATGGATGGATAGGTAGGTAGGTAGATAGATAGATAGATAGGTAGGTAGGTAGATAGGTAGGTAGGTAGGTAGATAGGTAGGTAGGTAGGTAGATAGATAGATAGGTAGGTAGGTAGGTAGATAGGTAGGTAGGTAGGTAGGTAGATAGATAGATAGATAGATAGATAGATAGATAGATAGATAGATAGATAACTTAATTTATCCCCAAGGGGAAATGAGGTCATCGTAGCAGCGGTACAAAACAAACAGAAATACAAAATATAAACTACAATAAGAGTACAGTATCGCAAATCTAAAACACTATATACAACATACTATGTGGATTTTAAGGTGCAAGACAACGAGAGAAAGGTCCATTTTTAAAGACAGTGGTTGGATTTCAGTAATAAGTCACTTGTATGATGTGAGTGTGTTCCCTGAGCGTTGTAGAGTCTGATGCAGCAGGTAGGAAGGATTTCCAGTGTCGTTCTTTAAGGCAGCGAGGTTGAATGAGTTGCTGAAGCTACTCTTGAAGCAACTTGCCTCTTTGTCGAGTATTACAATATCTGTGTCTGTGGCGACATGTGCGGGCTAGATGTAAACACGCCCCCATGTTAGTGACGCTGCTGACAGAGGTTGGTCTGACGGTGGAGCTCGCCACTGACAGTTATGCTGCGTTCACTTGTAATCTGAAATCTGAAACTTCCAACTATTGAGTCAGGCTTGTAGTAAGAACAGAAGCGTAACAGGAACATGTGTGTGTTTGGGATTTAAGAGGGGAACATATAGGGGACGGACAGGAAGTAGAGAGGTGAATGTGTGGCAATAAAGTTCACAAAAGAGCAGAAAATAAAGAAATCAACACACGTAGTGACCGTGAACGTGGCGGGATGGAGGCTCTGGAAGAACAGGCTCACCTGCAGTTACAGCTCACCGCCAAAGAGGCCGCTAGAGAAGCGCCACAAAAAGATGCAAAATTACAAAAAATAATTACAAGCTGCACCGTTGTCATTCTTCTTTGTGTCAAATGCGACTGCGTAGTACTCCATATGAATAGTAAACTGACCCCTTTGTGTGTGTAAACGGTGGAAAATATCCACGTGCACAGTTTAACGGTCTTTAGTCAAAGCGAACCACTGTGCTTCCACCCGTTGTCGTCCAAAATCTACCTAAATATAGGTTTGAGTTTCGGAAAATTGCACATGAACCACTGCCATTGCGCCCACAGAGTGTACACCAATAGACCTGCAGAGTCCAGCAGGTCCTGCCTCGCTCTTTGTGCGTCTCTTCGCGCCGCTATCTGCCGACCGATCACTGCTGTTGATGGAGCGGAGGGGGGGAGGAGGCTCTGAAGCACGGTGGCACGACATGAGGGCTCCTGACGAGGCGGTGCAGATGGGGATTGTTTGTGAATGGAGGCGTTTGAACAGCTAACCCACTGCAGCTTCACATTACCCCGAGTGTTTATGTTATCATGCACCCCCCCCCCCCCCCCCCCCGTAATAATAACGTGACGTTGTTCTAGATACGAGGATTGTTTAAGTAACACGTATCAAGCTTACCACGAGGTTTACAGAACGGCGAGGGGAATCAAAACAGAAAGAGAGAGTTAGGAGGTGAAGTATAAGAAGAGTGAGCTGGTTGAAGGCCTATCAGATGAAGGCTGTATCTGCATCAGCACGTTCTGCCCCGGGCCGCTATCTCCTCGCACCTTTGATATTCGTCCAGCCCGACATCACACACAAACTGTTCAGTGTCACCCGGGTAAACAAAAAATATATATTTAAATGTCAAACTTACAGGCAAAGCACACATAATTATTGCTACAACAGTTGTGGAGATTCTTCAGTCCGGACTGTTTGAGCTGCCGGATAAAAGCGTTGCAGTTTTCATTGTTTTTGCAGAAAAGACCTCTCTGTGGCCTCCTGAATTTCTTTTCTAAGTCTCCATCTAATCTTCCATAACAGCTTCCTCTGATTGTGGAGGATGTTTGTTCAGGAACTCGTGTTTAGCCCCATTATGGGTCGATGCTTAAAAATAACACTAAACAATCACACAGTCCTCACGCAATCTTTCATGTCTTTTATTAATTGATAGTTGAAGTACGTTTTAGCTGTTCTGGAAGTGCTGTTGCATCAAGAAGCAGTCTTAGCCTAGCTGCACTTCCTGGTCTTTCTAAAAGAGAAAAGACAAAGCATTAGTCCTACCTACCTTTATCTAATCTGTACAATAAACTGAATTTGTTTTATACTTATTGATATTAAGTGAAATAAATGTAATCAAAGACAAACTTTATAACAGCTAATTTATTGTACCAGGCTAACATTAGCTAGCTAAAGAGTTATGATGGAACAGATTGTATCAGGCTAACATTAGCTAGCTACAGAGTTGTGTGAGAACAGATCAATAGTTATGAGGTAACAGATTGTATGAGGCTAATGTACGCTAGCTACAGAGTTGTGAGAGAACTATTGTATCAGGCTAATGTTAGCTATCTACAGAGTTGAGAGGGAACAGATTGTATCAGGCTAATGTACGCTAGCTACAGAGTTGAGAGGGAACCGATTGTATCAGTATAATGTAAGCTAGCTTCAGAGTTGAGAGGGAACAGATTGTATCAGTATAATGTAAGCTAGCTTCAGAGTTGAGAGGGAACCGATTGTATCAGTATAATGTAAGCTAGCTTCAGAGTTGAGAGGGAACAGATTGTATCGGGCTAACGTGAGCTAGCTACAGAGTTGTGAGAGAACATATTGTATCAGGCTAATGTTAGCTAGATACAGAGTTGAGAGAGAACATATTGTATCAGGCTAATGTAAGCTAGCTACAGAGTTGAGAGGGAATTGATTGTATCAGGCTAAAGTTCGCTAGCAACAGAGTTGAGAGGGAACAGATTGTATCAGGTAATGTAAACTAGCTACAGAGTTGAGAGGGAACAGATTATATCAGGCTAATGTAAGCTAGCTACAGACTTGTGAGAGAACATATTGTTTCAGGCTAATGTTAGCTAGCTACAGAGCTTTGAGAGAACATATTGTATCAGGCTAACGTGAGCTAGGTACCGCTATCTGGTTAAAATATAGATTTAAACGACGAGATCTAAAAAGTGTATGGTTAAAATGGGTCTTAGAACCGTAAATAAAGTCAATTCATGAAGCTTCTGGCAGACGACCACAACACTGGAGATATGATGCAACTGACAGACGAGTAAATACAACAGGCCGACCCAAATTCACAAGCAACCCAGCAGTATATAAAGTAATTTAAAGTATACTGTATGAAACAAAAGGTATGCATCATTATTCATCTGTTTGCTGAGGTCAAAAGGTCAGCAGACTAAATATATATATATGTATAGAAAAGGAAACTAAGGTGTGTGTGTGTGTGTGCAGGTTTGTCTGTTGTTTCCTCCGGTGAACAAGTCCCAGGTGATGCGTCTGCACTCATCAGGAGTTACCATGGTGAACCCTAGTCACCGTAGCAACAGTCCAGAGTCTGATCAGGAAGTCTGACACCGCAGGGAGGTTTACGGAGAGGTGGTTGCTCATGTCTGCTTCCTGTGTTTGTCGATAACGAGGGTGCAGCGAGGTCAGCGCTGTCATTAACTCGCCCTCCAGCTGCATTTTTTCCTGCAGGATAAATCTGCTGAGTCATGACGGGACCAGAGGCGCTGCGGAGGCTTTTATACGGGCACCGGCTGCTCAATGTGCACAAATATTAATATAGTTTCAAGAGGGTGAAAATCAAATGCATGAAGGAAGAAGACATGCAGCACAATTTCTCCTGACTTCTCCTGACTCCTGACTTTATATTTAAGGTCGTTTGCTTCAGTGGTGGAGGTTATTTCCATTTTACGCTACTTTATACTTCTACGTTATCTAAGAGGTCATCAGGAGTTACCATGTTACTTACTTTGTTCCTTAATTTGTACCATGTTAAGTTACTTTTCAGATTAGATTTTCTAAAATGCAATATTATCAAGGGTTAAACATTGGTTTATAGATTATTCATTCATTCATCTTCAACCACTTGTCCCTGTCGGGGTCACGGGGGGCTGGAGCTGATCCCAGTTGACATCGGGCGTGAGGCGGGGTCCACCCTGGACAGGACGCCAGTCTATCACAGGACACATAGAGACGAACAGAGACAGACAACCATTCACACCTACGGGTGATTTAGAGTCATCAATGAACCGAACACCTGCACGTCTTTGGACTGTGGGAGGAAACCGGAGAACCCGGAGAAAACCCACGCAGACACGGGGACAACATGCACACTCCACACAGAAGGGCCCCAGCCGGGATTTGAACCAGGAACGCTCTCGCTGTGAGGCAACAGTGCTAACCACCGTGTCACCCGGTTTATGGATTAGTCACGTACCAAACTAAAGCTGTCAGGGATACGTTGTTCAGTGTGCACACACACACATGCACACACACACACACACACACCTGACCTATAAACCTTCATTACCAGACAAGGATGCTCGATGTTAACCGACAGCTTCACCTAAACCGAACCCCCAAAACCAGAGCAGGGTTCGCCTCCTCCTCAGTTAGTGCAAGTCTGCCGCCTCTGAACACAGGAAGCAGGGGACGGATGTGAGGAGTTTACGGCTGCGAGGTGTAAACAGAGCGCCGATGTCGTCTCTGTCAGTGGTTGTTGAGGCTGACGCTGTCGGACCATCTGAAAAATGATGAAGCGTACCGGCAGTTTCTCTCACAGACTCTTAAGGGTTACACCTCCACCCCTTTCGTCTCTCCAGGCAGCGGCTTTGGCGAGGTGTACTGACTCTGCGTGTGAACCCTCTTCCGCTAAAACTCCCACAGGGGGAGAGAGGAGGAGGAAGAGGAAGGGAGGGAGGAGGGGAGAAAGGAAAGGCCAGATTACAGATTCAGGTTATTGAACTCGGCAATAGAAACGATCTGCCAGTGGAAATACATTTGTATTATTGCTTTTTTTGGCGTATCTTCAAATGCTTCACGTCCCTGAACTCTGTACAACCCAAGCTCAAAGGATAAGTAAGGCATCAAAGCATAATTATTAAGGAAATTGTGTCATCATTAGACAATAAGTGATATTTTTTTTCATCACATTTGATTTAACGAACAGACGAAACATATTTACCCAAACTATTTCTATATTTCCTAACACTCCATAAGCTATTTAAACTGTGTATGTCTTAGTTTGAGTGTAAGGGCGCACTCCCACTGTGCCTCCGTCCCGTGCCCCGTGCTTTAGGGTCCTTGTCCCCCCCTCCAGGCCCGTTTGTACTCACACTACCTGGGCCTCGGAGAATGCTTCTTGCTGCCTATACGTCATCACGCCGTAACACGTCACACGCATTGATGACGTCATGGCGATGCGTGGCTTTGTTTCCAGATCTATCCGTAGACCTCGGAGTTTCTGTGTGTCTTGTCAAATGTTTTTGAATCTTTTCATCAACCAAATCTGCAGTAAACACTCCACCTCCGCATCACACCAACGTGAACCTTTCACCGTTTTATCTATTGGAACAAGGGTTCAACAACAACAACAGATCTTATTTAAGTCACCTAAACATTCAGAAATCCCATTGTCTTGGATGGATAGAACGATGGAAGCTCAAGTGTGAAAGTGTGAACTCCCTCCTGGGTTTCAGGAGTCATTCCTGCAGCACGCGGGCGCCGGGCATCGTGATATCACCACGAGCGCACAGCGTGATGACGCGAAAGACAGAAGCCTTCAATTTCTGCTGCAAAAAGAACAAACGCTCTAGCTATTGTGCTTTTTATTCTAGATCCATTTATACTAACCTGACTCGTCCGATGGGTTGTTTCACAGAACCGTCTGAGAACCACTTTCAAAACACACCTGGCAGGTGATTGGATGAACAATGTGTCAATCAAACTCAGAAGAAGACAGAAAACATATTTCCCATTGAGAAAGACTTAAGTGTCGTTGTCTTCTCTAAATGAAGAAAAACTCTCCAGTTCTGATGAAACTGATGCTACTGCAGCCTCTAACCACGTCTTTAGGAGCCTCTCGTGTCGACCCCCCTCCCCCCTCCAACTGCCAGTGGCTCCACACAGGACGCTGATTGGTCGTCAGACTTCAGGCTGAAGCCCAAACGCGTCACTTGCAGTCTGACGAGAGGAATCTACGTGTGACATGTGAACGCAATTCTCACATGATCGTGTGTTATTGAAAGAACTCGACTGCTGCGCGGTCACTCCGCAGGACGTCCGTTGCCGACGTGGTGATAGATTACACCAAAGTGAGCAGACCCCCTCCAGTTGGTCTGGGCTCATGTTGTAATAACAAACTCCAGATTCTTTCTGAGTTTGTGGAAAGCTGCTCTTGACCCAGAAGACAAATTCCTGGGTTTGCGGGGGGAGAAGAGACGAGAGGCAGACCAGCGGGTTTGTTTTAAAAAGGGGGGGGAGGGAGGTTTGTTAGCGTGCCACAGAGTCATTACTGTACGCAGAGGAAAAGGAGGTATTGCTTAGCTGACTGGAGGCCAACGATCACAGATTAGATTACACAAGATCTGGCTTTAAAAAACACTTATTTTTAACAAAACCGGGAAAAAAAAAACACTCTTCCGTCCTGTTGACCAAAATAAAACAGACTCGTGTTGAGAAAAACTCCCAGGACAGTGAATACAAACACACGACAGGGTGCTGGGAATCTTTGAACACATCCTCGACAACAGCCTGGAGTGCTTGAAACTTCCGTTACACGGGACGACATGTAGGATATTAACCAGAGAGAAGAAGATCAGCGTATTTAAAAGACTAAAACCAGCACTTCCTGATGTTTTTGCCTGGAAAAATACTTTGGTTGATCATCAAAACAGCCTGTGATTACATGTCTTTTAATCTATGCGGTTGATTTATCGTTGCGAGTCTATTTACAAACATGAAACGTTGTTTTCCTTTCATTTCTCACCCTTCTGTAGAAATCTGTACATAATCTTAGTTTTTTAAAGCACAATAACATTTAATGTAATGTGACCAACAAGTTAAATAATCAGTATACTGAATATACTTTATGTACTGTATACAAATATGTAGTTTGCCAGAGCTGTGAGGTGCTGGGAAAGCATGAAAATGCACCTTGAAATGCTTGAAAAGTGCTTGAATTTGAAGCTTGTAAATTGTAAGTTTACAACGGCAAACGCAAAAAGCTCTTTTCAGACGTGCTCTTCATTAATGTGCTGGAAATTCTTCATGGGGGCGCTTTAGGGCGCACTCCCACTGTGCCTCCGTCCCGTGCCCCGTGCTTTAGGGTCCTTGTCCCCCCCTCCAGGCCCGTTTGTACTCACACTACCTGGGCCTCGGAGAATGCTTCTTGCTGCCTATACGTCATCACGCCGTAACACGTCACACGCATTGATGATGTCATGGCGATGCGTGGCTTTGTTTCCAGATCTTTCCGTAGACCTCAGAGTTTTTGTGCGTCTTGTCGACTGTTTTTGAATCTTTTCATCGACCAAATCTGCAGTAAACACTCCACCTCCGCATCACACCAACGTGAACCTTTCACCGCCATTGTTTGAAATGTCCGTGCATGGTCCCTCCTTCTTTTTTCTACGTCCCAACAGGCGCACAGGAAATGACCTCAGAACCACCGTAGGCCTCGTGCTCGTACACGTGCACACGCTCGTGCTCGTACACGTGCAAACGTGCTTTACAAAAGCCCACCTCTCTCAGACGGGCCGTGGACGGCAAGCGTTCCGCTCCTAGTGGTGGTACGGTTGCACTCACACTGGTCAAAGGAACCAGTCTTTAGACGTGAAACGTGCTTGGGCACGGTACGGATGCACAGTGTGAGTGCGCCCTTAAAGTCACACACACACAGTCTGAGTAGTTTAGACATAGTAAAGTAACATCAGTGACGGCTTTAGGGCATTTACAAGATTTCAGGGGGACTGTTAAACATATTTATCACCTAAAGTTTCTGCGTTTAGCTGTGAAGTGCTGGAAAAGCATGAAAACGCAGCTTAAAGTGCTTGAAAAGTGCTTGAAAAGTGCTTGAAATGTGCTTGATCTTGACATGAATACCGTGCAAGTTTTATTCAGCATGCTAAACTTGCTGTGTGTGATTTCTGTCATCCTGCACGCGGAGGTTTTTCTGTGAACAGAAGCTTTAAAGCGTGTAAAAAAGTCAATTAAGGACATCATGGCATAAATTTATCCTCTTTGTTGTATGAACTACATATTTGGCTATAAAGTTAGCTATGTTTCTGTTTCTGTCCTTAAGTTGTGCGTAGGGATGTCGGGATTAAGTCGTATTGTTTTGTGTCATTTTCAGCGGCGCTCCAGAAGCACACGAGGTCGGCTCCTCTGGCGTCTGTAAACGGCAGGAATGGACAGTCGGTGTCCCTGGATGGAGTCGGTTTCTCAGAGGGGGAGCTCCTCCTCCAGGTACGGCAACAAATACACTGGATTATTAACACCGTGTGTATCCGTCGGTGTGGATGTCATTTTGATTTCCCGTTATTTCTGCAGGCTCTGAATGGGTTTGTTTTGGTCGTGGCGACTGACGGCACCATCTTCTACACATCCCCATCCATCCAGGACCTCCTGGGCTTCCAGCAGGTAAAGCTGTGTAAATACCTTCCTTTGTATCTGATATGGACAAAGAAGCAATACTACGCTGTTAAAAGTAGCTTGAGATGGAAGTAAAGAACCTCAGAATTGTACCTCGGCACAGTTTTCGTAGTAAATGTCTAAAACTCCTTCCCTTCCTTTCTGTCATCAGTCCGACTTGGTCCAGCAGAGCGTGCACGACCTCGTTCACATGGACGACAGAGAGATGTTCAAATGTCAGCTGCACTTCGCCCTCGACCCCAGCGACGCACACTCAGACATGAGAGCAGAAGGTATGAATTCACCTCATCACCGTCTCCCTGTCACTGATATAATGCGTGTTATATTCAGGCGCTATCTCTAGGTTTATGGCTGCCGACCTTTTTGCCTCGTGGCCTCTTAAAGGGAAACCAATGTCTTCCTGGAACCCCTCGTTACAATCCTCACACATTAGAGACGCGCGGATCGGCCCTGACACCATCCAAATCCGCGTGTGCTCCTAAATAATCCACCTGCCACCCACCCACATCAATTATTCATCACTTTACAGGCCCGCACCTGCACCTGCACCTGCACCTGCACCTGCACCCACGCAGACATTTCACTGTCCTCTACTGGTCCCTGTATGAATGCTTTGTCACAGGGGCAGCAGCTCTGATGCACCCGCTTCCGTCACACACACATCCGGTGAAGCGACTGACGTGACGATTTGTTAGAAAATTCCAGTGTAGTCTCCGAAATCTACCGTCAGCTTACATCTTTCTTCAAGGAGACACGGACATACATGCCTGAAGAAAAATTACCATCTGCTCAGCTCTCTGCTACATTTAGTGAATGTAATTAATATTTTCCTCCCTGACGTATTATTTCCCGGACCTGCGTCGAGAAACGTTTGAGATGAATGTCGTCTCTGTGCAGATGTGCAGTCGAGCAGTAAAGCTGTGAGCAGGCGCGTGAGCTCGGCGCCTCAGTACATCCCTCCAGAGAACTCCTCTTTCCTGGAGAGAAGCTTCTGCTGTCGCCTCCGCTGCCTCCTGGACAACACCTCTGGATTCATGGTAATGTAACGAAGCATCTGAAGGGCCACACACACTGAAAATGATAATAACGATCTATTGTGTATATAAATGTAACTATGCCTCCTTCGCTCCAGGCTCTAAACTTCAACGGACGTCTGAAGCCACTTCATTTGCGGGAAAGCGCAGCGGCCGACGGCACCGCGGCTCCACCTCAGCTCGCCCTGTTCGCCATCGCCACTCCTCTGCAGCCTCCTGCGGTCATGGAGATCCGGACAAAGACCCTCATCTTTCAGACTAAACACAGGATGGACTTTGCTCCTATGGGCATAGACACCAGGTCTGCATCTCTGCTTGGGCAACTATGTGCATTGCATTCTGGGTAGTTTCCAGCATGCTGCTAGGCACACTACTTTTGTTCTTTCAGCATCCAGCAACCATAAATCCGAACCAACAGAGAAACAACACTATCTAACAAGTGTTTTAGTCAGTCCATCTCCACCGTAGTTCAGTGTCTGCTAATCCCAGAATGCATTGCGTCACAACCCCTCTCTCTACAGAGTAATCATGTGCTAAATGCTTCTCAGATCAGCTTCTGTGACAGTCTGTCTCTGTGTTCCTTTCTTTGCAGAGGGAGGCTGGTTTTAGGATATTCAGAGGTGGAGTTGGTGATGACGGGCTCCGGCTATCAGTTCATCCACGCTGCCGACATGATGTACTGCGCTGACAACCACCTCAAGAGTGAGTTACCTTCCAACGCACTAGCGTCACACTCTCGCTGCGGTATAACATAATTCAGACGAATCCGGAGAAGTACCGGTAGTGAACAAGCCTCCACTGCTGCGGTGCGTCTCCCTCCAGTATATGCACGATTGAATGGGAGCTTTCATTGGAAGTGCACCTTTTCTACAACCTTCACAAAAATCTAAATGAAGAGAGTTATGATTATTTACCCCCATCACTGATGAACTCAGATGCTTGACGTTTACATTGTGCTCATTAGGTCGCCCTTGTTACAGCAACTTATGTTATATTTCACAATAAAACCACATTGAGTTAGTTTACTCTGTGCGACCACGGCAGCCTGGATTGAGGCGTCTAATGTGAGCTAGCTAAGCAGTGTTAGCTTAGCCGCATGCTGTTCACTGTGAGACTGACGAGTGTGAACCAAAACTGTGCACGCTGTCCCCGTGAGGTAAAGGTTTGTGTAGTTTGCATTCAGTTTTGTTTCCACAGTTGAAGTTTCCCACTGCTGTTGGAGCAGCAGAGAACTCCACAGGTTCTTCCCGACTTCTTAGACATCGTTGTCAAAAGTAATGCTGCATAAAAAGTACAGGTGAAAGTAAAAAAAGGTACATTTATAATGACAGCTCCCATTCAAGTGCATGCATACTGGAGGGAGACGCCACAGCAGTAATGGCAGCGCTGCTAGAAGACAAAACGCGTCTCTAACGGCAAGGCGTCACACACGCACAACAGCGTTCTCCATGCCCTGGTGACGGACTGACAGGCTGCGGGTGGAAGGGATTCGGTAGAGAGGGGTTTATTTTGTGTAGTGTGTGAAGTTTTCTAAACCAAAATGTTCCAGTTAAAAGGATCAGTAGGGTTGGGCTCATTTTTTACAGTTGAAATTGCATATTTTTGTTCCCACAGAGAGAATAAAGTACCAAAAAAGTTAACATCGCATACCGGTAGTGAATTACAGGCACCGGTATCTGTTCAAATGTAAACGGTACCCACCCCTGCTCAGTGCTGTTATTAACCTGACTGCCATCGTCGTCCGCAGTGATGAAGACCGGAGACAGCGGCTTCACGTTCTTCAGGCTGCTGACCAAAACAGGACAGTGGTTGTGGGTTCAGGCCAACGCCAGGGTCGTCTTCAAGGGAGGAAGACCGGACTTCATCATCGCTCGTCAGAAAGCGCTCACGTAAGCATCAGCTCCATATCTTACGCTTGTGATTTCATTATAAACAAGTATTTTATAGATTGAAGGAAATGCAGAAAAAGAACCTTTGAGTTCATTGTTTCCTCCTCTTCTGAAACTAAACCTTCACCTTTAATTTAAGCGTTTAAAAGCACAGTTTTATTATTGTTATCTCTGCAGGAACGAAGAAGGAGAGGAACACTTGCACCAGAGAAGACAGCAGCTGCCGTTCAACCTCGCCACCGGTGAAGGCGTCCTGTACGACGTTTCTCTGGAATCCGTCCCCGGTCCTCCCGGCTCCGGTGCGCCAGAGAAACCTCTGGACCCCGCCTCCCTCCTGGGATCCCTTCGCCGGCAGGACCACTCTGTTTACACCCAGCCGCAGAAACCCAGTCCCCAGATCCCGATCTTCGACCAAATAGAGGACCCTGATTTGGAACAGCCCCAGACGTCCTTGGAGCAAGCCTTCCTGGACAGCCACGCTCTGCTCAGTGTGCCAGGCCAGCTCCAGGGCTCGCACAAGAGGTCTATCGCGGGGGACCTCACTTCGGAGGCCCTGATTGACTCTTTGGAGCTGATTTTGGAGGACATTGGGGACGGAGGGATAGAGGATCTCGACGTGGAGGAGACAGAGCTGAGGGACTGGGAGGACACCCTCGCCCGGATGAACAACGAGAGAGAAGACGTATCGATGGAGCTAGACCACATCCTCGCCAACGACGTGTTCTCGTACGTCGAGGAGGCTCTGAGGAGGGAGACCGGCGGGTGCGTGCAGGGGTTAGGTCACGTTTCCGGGTCGATTAACAGCTTATCCACCCAAACTCAGCGTCCTGGGTCCGCGTTTTCAAATGAGTGGCAGCAAATTACGGACATGAAACACGGCTTCGCGGAGCAGGCTCTGCTGGGAGATGTTCTCGGTTGTTCGACCGGACTAAGAGGCGCTTCTCAAGCTGCGTCCCACGGGGCGGCGCACGCACAGTGTCGTAACGCTCACCAAGGACACGCCTCTTCACCGCGCCCCCCGAGCACCAGCAACCAGATGATTTCAGCACAATCCTGCCACGCTGAAGTCACGCAGCCGTCTTGGTTTCAGTCTGCACCGAACACCAACAACATCCACGACAGTCGGTCGAACTTGGACGTGACGAATCAACGCGTGCAGTATACGCCGAGGGGTTCACAGCAGACTCTCGTGGGGCCGCAGTTTCAGAGCCCTTCAGTGTGGCAACAACAGCTGCCGCAAAGTTTTCACCATCACGCGCTGACACATTCCTCTGCACACACACCAGACAGCAGCGTGCAGCGTTTATCCAGCAGCTGCATGTATGAAAAAAGAGAAGGTCACATACCGAACGCTGCTTCTGTTCATACCAGACACAACGGGCCTCTCCTGGGAGGAACCACGCACGCTGCCTTCACACAGCCGCGGCCAGGCACGGCGGTCGGAGTCCTCAACCAGGGGAGGATGCAGTCATCGGAGGTGGGCAACATCAGCTTGGTTCATCTGAGCGGAGACAACGCCGGCCCGGGAACGGCTCGATCGGAATATCCTCCTGGAAATGGATCCTTACAGTCGTCGTTCTTCTGTTGGAACAGCGACGCCCAGGTAAAATATCTTCTTTCAGTCTTTCAGGATTACTGGTACGAGTACTTCACAAGTCTTTGTCCCCTTTATCCTCGCGAGTCCATCGTGATCTCTGAGCTCCACTGTATTTTACTCGCAGAACGTGCGGCAGAGAAAATTTGAAGAAGCTGATCAGAGTTGGTTTTGAGGCGGCTCAAAGTGTGATGCAATGAGAAGCGACTGTTCAGTGTAAACAACATGGAGGCTTCCACGGATGAGATGAGCAGCTATGGAGCAAGCCGCTTACTAACTCTTTGTTCTCTGGATCCTTCTGTTGAATATGGACCGGGCTCCTGAAATTGGGCCTTGGCTCCTAGAGAACATTTTAGCACATGTTTTGGCTCCTAGAGGACACTTTAGCACACGTTTATGCTCCTAGAGGACACTTTAGCACACGTTTAGGCTCCTAGAGGACACTTTAGCACACGTTTATGCTCCTAGAGGACACTTTAGCACACGTTTTGGTTCCTAGAGGACACTTTAGCACACGTTTATGCTCCTAGAGGACACTTTAGCACATGTTTAGGCTCCTAGAGGACACTTTAGCACACGTTTAGACTCCTAGAGAACACTTTAGCACACGTTTCGGCTCCTAGAGGACACTTTAGCACACGTTTAGGCTCCTAGAGGACACTTTAGCACACGTTAATGCTCCTAGAGGACACTTTAGCACACGTTTTGGCTCCTAGAGGACACTTTAGCACATGTTTAGGCTCCTAGAGGACACTTTAGCACATGTTTAGGCTCCTAGAGGACACTTTAGCACATGTTTAGGCTCCTAGAGGACACTTTAGCACATGTTTAGGCTCCTATAGGACACTTTAGCACACGTTTAGGCTCCTGTTTTCGTGGCAGATTGAAGTGAAACAGAAGAGACTGTTGAGTGTAAACAACATGGAGGCTTCCACGGATGAGATGAGCAGCTATGGATCAAGCCGCTCACTAACTCTTTGTTCTCTGGATCCTTCTGTTGAATATGGACCGGGCTCCTGAAATTGGGCCTTTGATCCATAAATTCACGTTAAACACAAAGGGAAAATCTCCTTTACCCACATGTTGTTTCCTTTCTGAGCTTTGCCTCCACGCTGTTAGCACGTCACACGCTTCAGTGATCTGATTGGTTGGTTTGGCCCGTATGTCGGTGATAGACAGATGGTTTATCCAATCAGAAACCAGTAATTTCGCCCCTTCCCAAAAGATCTCCAACCAAACAAATCAATTATGCAAATCAATCTATCTGGCAGAGTCAGGTTACCGTAATCATCTCTGTGTAATATTTGCTCCAGACACGTTTTAAAGCTCTTAAAACCTACTCTGCTATAAGTTATAGTTTGTTTAACATGTATTTTTTTCCACATAGAAGGTAGAAGCGGCTGGAAGCCCATCTACTGTTTCTCCCTCATTGAGATTTTCAGCTTCTGGCCCCGCCCGCCGCTGCTCGTGCTCTCGCGCTAGTTTGAGACTCGTCAAGATGACGAAACACATCAGAGAGAATCAGTCATCTGTGTTTTGTGTGTAGGGACTCTTCTCATGCTGCTACAGAGGTTTGCTGTTATTTTCAGCAGCATTAGTGGTTAAAAAAGACCTTTGAATGCCTTCACCGTGCTGCCCCGAGCTAATCACTGTTAGCCACGTCTGGCTGTTAGCGACTCTCCAGAATTTGTACGTTTCTACGTGATGTGTTTAAGTGCTGAAAAAGACCACGGGATGATTTTGCGGCAGAATTAAACTTTAATAACTTGAGCTTTAATGAAACAGTTTCATCTGTAAACCCGTCCCATCACTGAATACTCTGCACTGATCATTTCTCTGCCTCTGAGCGTCAGGAGGGAACAACGAGACCCAAACTCCCACAATCTGATCCATCTGCAGGCTTTAGTTTCCAGGATAATTACAGCGTTTCTGTGCTCTTCGTCTCCACAGATCCCCACAGTTCCCCTGAACAGTGTCGTCGACCCGTTCGCCTTCCCTGCCCGTCCTACTGGGAGCATCAACCTTTCCCAAAACAGCGGTTCATAGCCGCCGCCGCCGCCGCCTCTGCAGATCTGATTGGACTGAGAGATTCACACGAGTGTGACGGGAAGTTTCCCCTCTGGGACACTCTTGATATTTTTTGTGTCTGCTGTGGCTCACCAAGGAACATAGACCTTCTCATTTCAACCTAAAAGACAAAGACATTTGCTGCGTTAAACTCTTGTGCTGAGGCTTTTTTTGACTCTTTATTACATTTTGAATATAAACAAATGCAGAACAAGGACTATAAAGGACAAGACTCTTAAAATATTTATCAACCTTATCCAATAATGAGCTTTTCTTACTCATATTCATGCTGCACGTCACCAACGATGTCGCAAAGGGACCCGTCAGCTGGAGGGAAGCTGGACCCAGCAGGGATTAAAGAGAAGGACGCGTTCTCTTTGTATGGAGGAGCATTTCACACCAGTTTACCTCTTCTCACAATGTGAATGTGATCTCTGACGTCTCGTTATATCCAGTTTAAATCGGTTGGTATGCAGCTATTTAGAGAAATTCACAACCAGTTGTTGGACTTTGGTTGCGACCACCTTTTAACAGAAAGAAAGACGGCAAACTGCAAAATGTGCACCCCAAAGTACATCAACGTTTAATGTTTGTTGCATCAGGGGTGTTTTAAGATTGCTGTTAGAGTCAGAACAGGAACGAGACGACGCTGCATGTGCAGTTTCTCAGGTTCCTCACAGACATTTGTTTTTAGAGACAAAGATTCAAGAAGCTTTATTTATCCCGAGGGGAATTATTGTGCAATAGTTTCAATACAAAGATGGGAAAGGGTCAGAGTAACAATTAGCTAATATAAGTCAAGCTAGCATAAATCACAATCACACAAATTAAGTTTGATTGTGTTGTGAAAAGTTCGACTTACCCGTCAACGTCACACGTTTGTGCACATGAATTCAAAACACAGATGAAGCTGAACGAAAAGCAAAAAGAACATTGGTTGTCTGTCTCTGTTCGTCTCTATGTGTCCTGTGATAGACTGGCGTCCTGTCCAGGGTGGACCCCGCCTCACGCCTGATGTCAGCTGGGATCGGCTCCAGCACCCCCGCGATCTCGACAGGGACAAGTGGTTGAAGATGAATGAATGAATGAATGATTTCCACTGTTAAACAACTTCATTTGCTTCGCCGCCTCTGAAACAAATGCCGGTGCGGACGCGAGTCGCACCAATGCACGTGCAGCATTGTCTGGTCCTGGTTCTGACTTTAACAGCAATTTTTAAATATCAGAAACAAACATTAAACATTAGTTCATTTCAGGGCGCATGCGTCAGTGTCTGCTGAACTGTTACTGTCGAGCCCTGATGTTCAGTAAATGCAGCTTCTTGGTGTCAGTGAACCCAACCAAGGTTTTTTATCAGCCTTCAAAGATATATTTACAGATATTCCTCCTATTCATACTGGAAACGATCACTTCCTATATATATATATATATACCGTATATATCTTTATGAATCCTTTTCAACTGTTTTTTCAATAACAAAGAGAGAATAAAATGGGAACAACAACAGCAATAAATCATGATAAAAGGTCAGGAATCAAATCAAACTCTCTCCACCGGGGTTCCTTTGTTGTTCATTATTATTATTAAAGTCATACTTTATTTATTTATTTGCCAAAAGACCGATTGCAGAATATATCGGCCGATAAATCAGTGCAGTCTAACAGTTACGTATCGATTATCCGGCATTAAAATACCTACAATATAACGCAGCTCTGTCATGTTACTGTATAAACACGCTGTTCGTTCCCGATGTGTATCAAAGAACTGTGTTTTCTTTGTTAAATCATATTCATAATAAAGTACACGTTTAGATTTCTCATCTCATCTTCAGCCTCTTATCCGGGGTCGGGTCGCGGGGGCAGCAGCTTTAGCAGGGGACCCCAAACTTCCCTTTCCCGGGCCACATTAACCAGCTCTAACTGGGGGATCCTGAGGCGTTCCCAGGCCAGTGTGGAGATCTAATCTCTCCACCTGGTCCTGGGTCTTCCCCAAGGCCTCCTCCCAGCTGGACGTGCCTGGAACACCTCCCTAGGGAGGCGCCCAGGGTTCATCCTTACCAGATGATCCTGAACCACCTCAACTGGCTCCTTTCAACGCAAAGGAGCAGCGGCTCTACTCCGAGTTCCTCGCGGATGCTGAACTTCTCCCCCTCTCTCTAAGGGAGACTCCAGCCCCCCTTCGGTAATGTCACTCTGCAGCTGCTTGTGTACGAGACGTAACCCCCCCAGAGACGAGCTGTAGCTGCTCTGTTATTCTCCGCGCCGCGCATCAGGTGTTCTCTCCGGGGGAGTTCATGTGAGGACGCTGGGAAAAAAAAGAAAAAGGCTGGTTCACCCGGCGACATTCAGACCTCACACACGGGCGAGGTATCGGGTTAAGGGCCTATTATGTGTTGCTGCTTGTATTGTTATCTGTGGAGCGTCAGCGACTGCACGGTGTGTGTTTTCGTTCCAGTCTTCCTGCTCCCACATCGGCCCTCCGCTGAGAGATACGTTTCCCGTAAGACATTACGTAAAGGCCCAGCAGCCTCCCTCCTCTGTCTGCCCTCACACAGCACACACACACCCCTGTGCCTCTGCAGCGTCTCTTGTGTTCTTGGTTTTACATGAGGGACCAAAGCGGATAAGACTAAAGTGAAGGGATCAAGTGAAGTCTGCACACTGTTGGGCCCAGTATCATTCCTTTTTCTTGTAGATGCAGTAATCTTGGTCACACCACAGTTCATGAATACATCAATCAATCAAATACAAGAGACAAGACACACCGCACAATACATTACACACACTCAGGAGGACACCAGACCCACACAGGATAAAGCAATGAAATAAAACGTCATGTGCAATATGACACAGTCGAGTCAGTGGTTTAAGCCACTTTTTGAGTTGACCTTTAAAAGAGGAACATGTGGGCGTTCCCTTATTGTGGAGGGAAGACTGTTCCAGGTTTCTCCCCCTACAACAGACAACACACTCTTCCCTAATGCAGTGCTCCTGTGGGGGATCTCACAGTCTCCTCTGACACAGGCCCTGGTGCTCAGACCCTCCAGAGTCCTGTTCTTTATGAAGTCAGTCACCGGTGGTGGTGGAGCGAGACCACGGAGACTTTAATACACACAACACGCAAATCTGAATGTTTTAAAGTTCTGGAAACTAAGAGTCTTGCAGATGTGGTAGGAGAAGGATTTTTATCCAGTCTTTAGGGCTCTTTTATAGAGACTGTCTATTGAGTGCTGTCGTACACGCCAGTACACGCCAGTGACCAGCTTGTGAAGCAGTAGTCTGTATATATACTGTATATACACATCAGTCCTCTGATGCACCTGAACACATCCTCAGTGATGTTACCTGAGATCATCAGGTGTTTCGGGTCTTTCAAACATCAAACATCCTACCCAGCCACGGGGGATCAAACCGGGCTTGTGTTCAAGTAGCATTCACTGCTTTCCCCATGGTTCTCCTCTCTGGATCCAGAGCCACCCGGAGGCTTTCTCAGCTGCCTCTGTGATGTTCTCGATGGCTCTGCTCCTCGCTGGTCCTGTGATGCCCAGGGCACTAAGGGCTTTGTGGAGCGAGTGCCCCACAAATCCTCTACTGCCGACTTCGATGGGCGTACGCCTCGCCTTCCAGCCGTGTGCACGACCGTCCATGACCAGGTTATCATGCTTGGTCCTCTTTCTTTCAGAGGCCTCCCCCCCAGACGGTCCTCCCATGGCACCGTCAGCTCCATGATTACGATACAAAGACACAATAATCACAAAACAATATTACAATGTTAAATGCATGATACAATATTAACATGGGGGGTCTTTATTGACCTTTAAGAGACCTTTACTTAATACAGAAAAGGCCATTAGGGATGTTTTTTTTGTTTATTGAAAGCTTAATTTATATATTTTTGGGTATTAATATGCAACCAGTCTGCAGAAAATCCCATTTCTAAATGATGTGAATTATTATTGGGTTATACTGATGCTTTAATGTGTCTGTCATTTTAATTTTTAAGGTTTTTACCAATTTTCCAAAGTCAAATTCAAGCACTTTTCAATTATTACAAGGTGCATTTTCAAGCTTTTTCAGGCCCTTACAGCTGTGGTAAACTACACACTTATAATAGTACAAACACTCAATACAGTATACTGATTGTTCATTAACATATGGACATTAAATATTATGTAGGTGAACAAAAATGTAGATATTGTGAAGCATGTATTTATTCTTCTATTTATACATTTATTTAATTTAGTATTTATTTACTCTTCTATTTATACATTTATTTATTGCAGCATTTATTTCTGTATGCACTTATTTATTTATTATAATAATAATATATGAATAAATAGAGATAGGCATAAATAAATGCATACATTGATTAATAAATACATTCATTAATTTATGTATTTACTGAGTCATGTTTAGCCCTCCATTCATTTGCATTTGCTATGATTTGCTGGCGACGTGAACGCACCACCTCAGATGAACTGTCCACCGCGTTGCATTGTGGGTAATGTATGCGATTTTTACAAGGAAGCAAAACACGTAAAATAGACCAAAAACAACACCGCTGCTTCCGCTGCATTGATGTTTTTGTTGTTTGTTTGTTAGTTTGACTTGTTTCCGGTCGGTTCGTGATGAGCGGGTCGCCGGCTCCACCCGCGGGTCGGACATTTCCCATCAGGCACGGGTTAGCCGACTACACTCTGCGCTGGGGTCCTGCGGGTTTTACCGCCAAGATGAAGAACACGCTGGAGGCGAAAGAGACCCGCGACAAAATCAAACGAGGCGAATTTAAAACGCTGAGGCTGTTGCACGGTTAACTCATTTATTTATTATTAATATGATAATTATCCTTCTGTCTGTCTGTGTTTGGACTGTTGAATGTTTGTTTGCTCATGTTGGGTGCAGCGTCCAACCTGTTTTATAAATAGATGAAGTTAAAGTTACTTTAAGGAGATTAAAGCTCAATGTGTTCAGGAAGGCTACCTTTTAACTGCCCACTTCAGTGTACTACATCATCACGCGTACGGATCGTCCATGAGGGTGCGTAACGTAGAGTTTGCCTGCTGCATGCTCATTGGCTCACTGATGCTGATGAGATTTACTCCTCAGGGGTTGGATTCTGGCGACACGGTGGTATGGTGGTTAGCACTGTCCTCACAGCAAGAGGGTTCCCGGTTCGAATCCCAGCTGGGGCCCTTTTGTGTGGAGTTTGCATGTTGTCCCCGTGTCTGCGTGGGTTTTCTCCGGGTTCTCCGGTTTCCTCCCACAGTCCAAAGACGTGCAGGTGTTCGGTTCATTGATGACTCTTAATTGTGTATGTGTGTGGTTGTCTCTGTTCGTCTCTATGTGTCCTGTGATAGACTGGCGTCCTGTCCAGGGTGGACCCCGCCTCACGCCCGATGTCAGCTGGGATTGGCTCCAGCCCCCCCGCGACCCCGACAGGGACAAGAGGCTGAAGATGAATGGATGGTGTTGAAATGTGATATTGAATGATGACGACGAGGCATTTTCCGATACTTTGATGACAACTCTGTCGGTGCCTAAACGTATCGAAGTTTGGTACCCGGCCGTGGCTTCAGGTGGAGGATAAACGTGCTCGAATACGAAAAACTTTATTGAAAATTTACTTTCCACAACAATACAAAACTAACCAGGGCGTTAAAAACACAACATACCCACATAAAAACGACCAGTTTGGACATTTCATATAGAAAGACGTGAATAAATTACTACAAATAAATCAGTAAATGAGGAAGTGTAGCATTAACCTGCATCCCTGCCGTACACCTCTACTGTCCATCATGAGTTTGACAATGTTAGAAAAGAACAACGCTCACTTTTGACACCAATGCACATCAAAGGTGTGCGTCTTGTTTCAGCATTGGGGGGGGACGCAAATATAACGGGAGCATCAAACACTTAATGTCCTGCTTTATGGTGAATTTTTCTGCATCAGTGTATGGTGCATGTGTATATATTTGTGTTATTTTAACATTTTTTAATTATTCATATTTCCAGGGGGACATCTACCCTGAAATCTTCGACTCTCATCGCGTTTTTTTTGGTTTTCCATTACAAAAAGTTGCGTATAGGACCTGGAACCTGCTACCTAACTAATTCCTGCCTATGTTGAGGTTTGTATTGAACTTTATTTAACCAGGAAATTTCTTTAAACACACTCTAAGTCCTTTGTTGTTACATTTTCTTTCACCAAATTCACAGATTTTAAACGGTTTAACAGAAACATTTGAGTGTGTGAGGATATTTTTAATCATGTATTTCTTTAAGGGAAGTGGAAAAGCTCTACTGATTTGGTTAAATTCTCTATAAGAGCATAAATTTCCCTTTAAATGCATTAAATCAGCAACTTATAAAAACCTTTTTATCAAAGCATTCATTCTGCATCTGGGGCGTTAGCAACAGTTGCTATGCTGCTGGGGAATACCCTGAGTGGGAGGGGCTTATGAAATCTGCCTTTATGATGTCATAGTCATGATTCCGTGCCTTTGACGCATCATCTGAAACAGGTATAAATAGCTGAAGCCCATTGAATCAGAAACACTTTTTCCCCGAGCCACCGCCAAGAGAAGTCAGATTTATCGCGCCGTCATTTTAGATTTTTGAAAATTTCAGGTTCTTCTGTTTCAGACTAAAACGTTTTTCAGTTCAAGAACGAAGATTGGATCGATACATTCGTGTCAAAGGATCGAATTCAACCTGCGAACACCGTATTTTGCTTTTAAACTCCCACGCAAGTGAAGAACCAAGAAGCAGCAACAAACGTCATGTCAAGCGAAGGGATTTCACAGATGGAGGATGTGCCACAGGTTCAGATCTGTACCATCCTCCCGCTAATCCAATCCTTCGTCGAGAGGATTACAACGGCACAGTGGGAACTGCTCAAAGCAGGCACCCCTGATTTCGCCACAAAGGTCATGATGGCCGAACTGCTTTTGAACATACTGACAGCCGTGTCGGACGCGGTGTTGAAAGGTCTCAAACACAGACCTGCAGAGGTGTCTGTGGACATGATGAGGGACAGTCTGGGAGACGCAATTGCGCTGGGCTTCGCCCAGGCTCTTGACGCAAAGGAACATGTCCAATCAGAAAGCTCTGAAAAACTGTCAACTTCTTTCAGTGCAGAGCTTACAGAGAGCATCAACTCTTCTCTCTCACCTACGTTGCTCAGCGCAGAGCCAACGATGTGTCAGCACATCACTCCTGCAGGCAAGCTCAATGCCATGGTCGGCCACGCCTGCAACATGGTGAAGATCTTAATAGGAAACATGAAGATCTTCTGCACACCGCGACCACGAAAAGGGAAGACCGCCTGCCAGCAAGAATCAAAGTCCGAAGACATGGAGGCAGAACACAGTGGGACCCCGACAGCGGTCACACCTGTGGAGCCAGAAGCCTCAGAAACTGATGAACCGGAGGACATCGGTTCAACAACCTCGTTTGAATCGATCAAAGATATCCTCATAAAAGAGTGGGACAACATCAATGGACCTCTCTTGGAGGATGTAACAGAAACAAGCGAGGTCCTGTCTTCTGAAAACTCCTGGGACACAGAAAGTGTCGCAAAAAGCATCGCCGACCTCGTTGACGAACATTTGGAGGAGTTGGAGGAGACAGGTCCTGAAGAGTCGGAGCAGAAGACCAAGGAGTGCAGGAAGAAAGCAGGAAACAAGATCAAGGCCCTGTTTGGAAACCTCTTTGCCAAATCACGGCTTTATGGTCTACTGCAAAAACTCAAGGCCAAGTTCCAAAAGAGTCCCAAAGAGGAAAGCAGGGAGTCCTTTCACTCCTTCATGCAGAGTTTTCAATCTCTGCTGATGGAGGAAGGGGAAAAACCAGTTGAGGGAAAGGAACTTTGTATTCCTAAGAGGTTTGCAAAGATGTCCCCCGATAGAGTCCTGATGATGACGCAGCTGCTCAGTGATCTCATATACAGCTACGTCACTCAGGGGACGAAGGCCGACTTCACCACAGAACCAACAGGAAGCTATCAGACTTGCAGGACAGTGGCCGTTCCTCAGTCACACGCAGACATGTATTCTGAAATTCGGATGAACGTGTGGACTTTCCTGGAAATGATGAGGTGGTGGGTGAAGACTCAGGCCACGAAACACAGTGAAGGGGTGACAACACTGATAATGGGCGAAGAGTTACCGGAGTATGTGGAAGAGAACGAGCCTTTGCCAACTGCTGCATCCCCTGAGCCGGTGCGTACGGAGACATCTGTAACAACACGTGCAATGACACGTATGAAGACACCCGAGTATACACCAGAGTGTACACTTGCGATTACACGAACGGAGACAGGTGCGATAACACGCGCAACGACGCACGCGGAGACACTTGTGACGACCGGTGAAATGACACGTGTGAAGACACCCGAGTATACACCAGAGTATACTCTTGCGATTATACCTGCGGTAACACGTGCAACGACGCGTGCGGAGAGACCAGCGAAAACACGTAGGGAGACAAATTCTGAGACACATTCGGAGAGAAATTCGGACACACGTGCTCATTTCGAAGCCATTCAGGAAGAGAAAAACAGAATGGCAGTCGAGGTCTTGGCGGAGAAGCTGTACACACGGGTGCTAAAGAAAAATAAGGTGACCATACCCGCCGCAAAACCCGAGGACATCATCAGGCGTCTGTCTGAAAGAACGTGGGCCGAAGTGGAGGGGATCAACTTTTACCACAACACGAAGACCTTCAGAAACCTGGACAAGGCCATTTTCAAGGACCTGTGCAAGAAGTGGGGCGGTGCAGACTTGGTGCTGATCGCCATGAAAACAGGGGAACCAGCACTGGAGAACCACATCGCCGCCTTCGTCAAAAATGACCTGACGACTCCAGCGAACACACGGAACGGCATCAGCAGGTTCTTCAGCTCCGCGCGCAAAGCCATCGCCAATGTCTTCAGATGCGGAGCAGGTGTGACATAGGGGACACGTCCACCATTCAGTGCCGGGTGACCCGGTTGACTTCTTCCAGATGAGCTGGTTGACTTCTTCCAGGTGATCCGGTCGACTTCATCCAGGTGCGCTGGTCGACTTCTTCCAGGTGCACTGGTTGAGTATATTCTGCCAGGTGCACTGGTTGTATGTATTCAGTACCGGTTGATCTGGGAAGAATAAAAAACAAAAATAAAACAAAACCAAACCAAATAACAGATGATGCCTGGATCTCTGTAAGAAGTGTAAATATTCAGATTTAAAAATTGGTATTGAACTTTTCTGTTATGTCAGAAAAAGGTCACAATGTAAATGAATGTTGAGGTCAAGAAAAACGGCCCTCAGGGACATTAAAGCTTTACTTTGCTCTAGTTTTGTTAGTTCCTAACTTTTTAATTCACCAAAGTCACAAAATAAAACCAACAAACCAATGGAGGCAGCAGGAGACCAGCAACTCCTGTGTTCTGTGAGCTCAGATTAATACGGTATTATATTTGTAGTAAACAAAGCAGCAACAGCGTAGTTAGTGAACCCAGAGTTTATTAAAAGAGTGTTTTAAAGACTTACCTACTGGCCCCTGAACCAGCTCCTCTCATAGTAAAGTCCAAAGGAAGGAGCCCATTGGTGCGGGGTCGGGTCTCTGGAGCAGCAACTTTAGCAGGGGTCTCCCAAACTTCCCTTTCCCGGGCCACATTAACCAGCTCTAACTGGGGGATCCTGAGGCGTTCCCAGGCCAGTGTGGAGATCTAATCTCTCCACCTGGTCCTGGGTCTTCCCCGAGGCCTCCTCCCAGCTGGACGTGCCTGGAACACCTCCCTAGGGAGGCGCCCAGGGTTCATCCTTACCAGATGATCCTGAACCACCTCAACTGGCTCCTTTCAACACAAAGGAGCAGCGGCTCTACTCCGAGTTCCTCACGGATGCTGAACTTCTCCCCCTCTCTCTAAGGGAGACTCCAGACCCCCTCCTGAGGAAACACATTTCTGCCGCTTGGACCTGGACCTGGTTCTTTGGGTCCTGACCCAGCTTTCATGACCACAGGTGAGGGTAGGAACCAGGACTGAGCGGTAGATCCAGAGCTTTGCCTTCCTCAGCTCTCTTTTGGTCACAACGGTGCGGTAGAGCGACTGCAGCTCCGCCCCCGCTGCTCCGATTCTCCGGCCAAACTCACGCTCCATCGTCCCCTCACTCGTGAACAAGATCCTGAGGGACTTGAACTCCTTCACTTGGGGTCAGGACTCACTAACTGTAGCTAATAAAAGCTTTAAAATGACAGATCAACAGGTGGCGTCTAATGACTAATGTCTGTAGTTATAAGTTACATATTTTTACCTTTTCTGAAACAAAATTTAAGGTTATTTTCTACCTGCGGACCTCTGTGCTGACACTGTTTCCCTTTTCGTCAGACATCTGGTGATCAGAGCAGGAATAAAGACGACACCACCGACCGTGTCAAAGTCTGTAACGCACGATTCACTCTCAGTGGTTTCTGTTAACGTGAGAAATACTTTTTATGACGTTTAAAAATACACAAAGAACGACCAAAATGAGCCTCTTCGAGACATATACCGTATTTTCCGCACTATAAGGCGCACCACATTATAAGGCGCATAGAATAGATGCTATGGTCGAGGCTGGGGTTACGTTAAGGACCGCCTCTAAATTCATTGATGCTAAGTTGGCGTGCTAGCGTTGTTGCCTTCAGTGGAATAGTGATCGTACGGACTCTCTTACTTGCTGCTCTCTGTTCAACAACCCACTGTTGGAGTTTGTCCTCCAGCTGCAGCCGTCTCGCTCTGTTCCCTCTAAACTCTGTTTAGTCTTCTTTACTTGGCACAGGTCGTCTTGTTGCTTCCTCCACTTCGGCACCATTGATTGGTTCATGTTCAACTCTCTGGCTGCTGCTCTATTCCCGTGTTCTACTGCGTGACTAATGGCCTTGAGTCTAAACTCTGCGTCGTAAGCGTGTCTCTTAACAGGAGCCATTTTGGGCTCTTTACACAAACACACACATGGAAATGAAACGGCACGCTTCGCGCAGTCGTATATCTCAACATGCACCGCGCGTTACTTCTTCTACGGGGGGAAATAGAGTCGGCGGCTGCTCACCGTAGTTGCGAGACCTGTTGTGGCTCAATATTGGTCCATATATAAGGAGCACCGGATTATAAGGCGCACTGTCGGCTTTTGAGACATTTGAAGGTTTTTAGGTGCAACTTATAGTGCGGAAAAATACGTTAAACAGATTTTGATGTGTGAAATAGGTGGAGTGCCCCTTTAACAAGAGACACTTTTGTTCCTAGGTGCTTTAATATGTCAGTTATTTATTTATAGTTCAGGGTGATTGATATTAATTTGTAATTTTAAGTGACTGATGGTCCATAAATGATCCCAAAACAGAGCCGTCACAAGAAGAACTGACATTTAAACGTGTGTAAAAGTGGAAACGCCTGCTCCTGATTAGTTTTATGACATTAATATGTTGGTTTTTCTATCCACACTTTACAGATGCAGCACTTTCCTCGTGAAAGATCATTGACAATAGATGCAATTCCCCAAAAAGACTTGAGTGCATGCTGTTTCCTCTCCTCAGGTTACCATCGGTGTCGCGTTTCGAGGGTTTCTCCCTCAACAAACTCGCCCTGTCCAAGTGAGCAACCACCTGATTCAACCCCAAACTACTATTTCACCTTTGAAATATACAGAAATGTGTTTTTTTAAGCAGTGTTTTTGTTGTCAGAGCTTGTCTAAAGTCCAGCTGTGAAACCCGAGCCGTCCCTGTAGAAAAGGCTGACTGCTCCGTCTGTGAACGAGGGATTAAACACTGAGGGAAAAATAAAGAAACCCAATATCCCAATCAAGCGCGGCCCGATACGACGTTCTCACGCGAGGAACCCGATGCTCTATTAAGAGGCGGAGAGAAAGGGAGGAAGACGGAGGGAAGGAAGGAGGAAGTGGGCTTTAAAACAAACAAATGAGCGCTCCGGGAGTTGGTTCATGAAAGCGACAGGCGCGGTAGTTCAGCGATAGTTCACAAAAAGGAGCCTAGTGGGGAGAGAAAAGCCTCTAACCTGTCAGTTAGAGGCAGGAAATACATCAATAATGTCTCAAAGTGTGTGAGGAATAGATTGAAATGCACTTATTTGCATCTGTATTCTGCTGGTGTTCACAGAGGGGTTCAGTCGTGTGTCAGTCACAGACTCATTTATGCATTTTACACACACACAGTACAGAGCAAACGTCTGGACACACCTTCTCATTCAATGCGTTTCCTTTCTTTTCATGACTGTTGACGTTGTAGATTCACACTGAAGGCATCAAACTGAGTTAACACATGTAGAAATATGCACTTAAATTATATTATTATTCACCTGTGAATGTCCTCATGTGTCCGGGTCGTCGTTCTCCTCAAAGCAACTTCAGTCCAAAGCAACTGGACTTTGTTATTTGTCCAGGAAGACGTTTCACCTCTCATCCAAGAGGCTTCATCAGTTCATGTACACAACTGACCAGGCTGGGACTGGACCAGGACCAGGACCAAGCTGGGACTGGACCAGGACCAGGACCAGGCTGGGACTGGACCAGGACCAGGACCGGGCTGGGACTGGACCAGGACCGGGCTGGGACTGGTCCAACTAACTGGTGTGGAGATCCTGGTATTAAACCTTTCACAAGGCCGATGATGTCACTGGAACCCTTTTGTGCTCCAAGTGCCAACGAGCGTCGTTAGAGTGACAGTCGTTGGTGGGAAGTAGGTTTCGACTTTGTTAGTGCTGGTCCAGTCCCAGCCTGGTCCTGGTCCTGGTCCTGGTCCAGTCGTTGGTGGGAAGTAGGTCTGGACTTGGTTAGTGCTGGTCCAGTCCCAGCCTGGTCCTGGTCCTGGTTCTGGTCCTGGTCCTGGTCCAGTCGTTGGTGGAAGTTGGTCTGGACTTGGTTAGTGCTCTATTGAGTCTTAACGACAGTCGTTGGAGTCACAGGAGGCCATTTGTGAACAGTTGTTCTTTGAGGTTGGATTGTTGGATGAAGGGATGAAAGGGCAGCATTGTAAATTGGAGATAAGTGGCGTCTCAGACCTCCTCTGTGTAGCGGTGGTTTCTATATTCTTATTCCTGATATTCTAGTTTCTTCACAGTAGCCATCTTTTGCTCTGATCACTGCTTTGCACACTCTGCGTTCTCCTGATGAGCTTCAGGAGGTCGTCACCTGAGATGGTTTCCACTCCACAGGTGCGCCCCGTCAGCTTCAATAAGGGGGATTTCCTGCCTTATAAATGGGGTTGGGACCCTCAGTTGTGTTGTGCAGAAGTCAGGTGGATCCACACCTGATAGTCCCACTGAACAGACTGTTTTGTTTGTATCATGGCAGAAAAAAGCAGCTAAGTAAAGGAAAACGAGCGGCCGCCATCACTTATAGAAATGAAGGTGAGTCGGTGTTAAAGATTGGGAAAACGTTGAAAGCGTCCTCGAGTGCATCTGCGATTTTCACAGTCGTGAAAATAAAGAAGACTCTTTGAATGAGAAAGTGTGTCCAAACGTTTGCTCTGTCCTGCACATGTTAGACATTTTACTCCTAAAAACGTGTTGAAAATGGATTTCTAAGGCTGTTGACACTAGTTTCTCATCATGGTGATTAAAAAAAAGATCCCCTCTGTAAAAAACACACTTCATTTTGTTCCTACAGGATTTTTTAACCTGGTTTTATCCAATAGTCACATTTTTCTGCTCTGGAAATGTATGAAAATTATCTCATATTTCATGACATAATGCCTCATTTGCATATTCAAACACCACATTTAAAAATAAACTTTAATACAAAATAGAATTGCCTTAATGTCAGTAATGACCTGGGGACGTTTCAGGGTTAAATCTATAAGTTACATGTTTTTATTAACAGTCTAATGATCATATATTATATATATATATATAATATATAATATCAGTGCTTTTATACTTTTATACTACATGTCGTTGATAGTAGACATTTCCTTGCACTGGAGTATTTTTACCTTGTTTTTTGTTTTGTCATATCTCAACTCAGCACTGCAACAGGAAGCATTCTTCACCGCGGTGCTGCTTTGGTGCCATCGTGTGGCAGCGGATGATCCTTCAGGTACGACTTTATTGTCTTTCATACATAGTGAGGCTGAGGGGAGTGTGTTGGACTGTTCCTAACAACATCTCATCTCATCTTCATCCTCTTATCTGGGGTCAGGTCTCAGGGGCAGCAGCTTTAGCAGGGGACCCCAAACTTCCCTTTCCCGGGCCACATTAACCAGCTCTAACTGGGGGATCCTGAGGCGTTCCCAGGCCAGTGTGGAGATCTAATCTCTCCACCTGGTCCTGGGTCTTCCCCGAGGCCTCCTCCCAGCTGGACGTGCCTGGAACACCTCCCTAGGGAGGCGCCCAGGGTTCATCCTTACCAGATGATCCTGAACCACCTCAACTGGCTCCTTTCAACGCAAAGGAGCAGCGGCTCTACTCCGAGTTCCTCACGGATGCTGAACTTCTCCCCCTCTCTCTAAGGGAGACTCCAGCCCCCCTCCTGAGAAAACACATTTCAGACGCTTGTACCCGCGACCTCGTTCCTTCGGTCCTGACCCAGCTTTCATACGAACGAACGATACGAGCGAGCTATGATACAGAAACAGATACAAACCTGTGCACAGAGCTCCTGCTTGTGTGTATTTGGGGCGTGTGAGTGTGATGTTATAACAGATGAATGTCTCCTCACTTCTTTCCTTCTTCTGTGAACGTGCACATACAAACACATGCACATCTGTCCCTCACAGCCCTTCCTCTTGAAAACAACCCTCCTGCACGGCCTCATGACCTGAATGCTTCACATAAATCAAATTAAACTACCAAAAATGAATAAAAGGATCCAAACCGGCCACAAAGAGATGCTGAATGACTGAAAATAGACACAAAACAACGACTAAGACAAGCAAAAGGATTAAAAATAGATGTAAAATGACCAAAGGGAGAAACAAAATGACGACATAGAAATGTAAAATGTCTAAGTAGTAGAAATAGATGCAAAACCAGCACAAAAAGATGCAAAATGACTAAAAATAGATGCAAAACCACCACAAAAAGATGCAAAATGACTAAAAATAGATGCAAAACCAGCACAAAAAGATGCAAAATGACTAAAAACAGATGCAAAACCAGCACAAAAAGATGCAAAATGTCTAAAAATAGATGCAAAGCCACCACAAAAAGATGCTAAATGACTAAAAATAGATGCAAAACAGCACAAAAAGATGCAAAATGAATATAAAAAGATGCAAAACCACCACAAAAAGATGCAAAATGACTAAAAATAGATGCAAAACCACCACAAAGATGCAAAATGACTAAAAATAGATGCAAAACAAGCACAAAAAGATACAAAATGACTAAAAATAGATGCAAAACCACCACAAAAAGATGCTAAATGACTAAAAATAGATGCAAAACAGCACAAAAAGATGCAAAAAATGAATATAAAAAGATGCAAAACCACCACAAAAAGATGCAAAATTACTAAAAATAGATGCAAAACCACCACAAAGATGCAAAATGACTAAAAATAGATGCAAAACCACCACAAAAAGATGCAAAATGACTAAAAATAGATGCAAAACCAGCACAAAAAGATACAAAATGACCAAAGGGAGAAACAAAATGACTGAAAATAAACAGAAGTTGAATGATCACAAGGTTTCCTCAGGTTTAATTAAATCTGATTGTTTGTGCTGTTCATGCCCCAGCAGGTTGTTCCGCAGACGTCCTGCAGGTGGAGCTGTTGCATCAGGAGGGGGGTGTTGTACCAGGAAGGTCCTGGCCTGGTGCTTACGGTGCGTGGTGAGTCATTTCCCCCAGAGGAAACTCTTTCACAGTCAGGGCAGAAAAACATGACACACACCTTCTGACTGAGCACTGACATCAGCTGTTTCCTAGAAACTGATGCATAACAGCATCGATGGGAACGGTCGATCAGTCGAAAGTGTAGATCCACCACAAAAAGATGCAAAATGACTAAAAATAGATGCAAAACCACCACAAAAAGATGCAAAACCACAACAAAAAGATGCAAAATGACTAAAAATAGATGCAAAACCACCACAAAAAGATGCAAAATGACTAAAAATAGATGCAAATCCACCACAAAAAGATGCAAAATGACTAAAAATAGATGCAAAACCACCACAAAAAGATGCAAAATGAGTTAAAAAAAAAGCAGCGTTCTCAGTCACATCAGAGCAAAGTTCACGATGTTATCCGTCATTAGGCTGCGGTTAACAAACCTTCTCATGATTGATTCATCTTTTGGTATTTTCTTGATTAGTGTGAGTTGTTTGATCATAAAATGTCAGAAAATGATAAAAACAAATGTCATTCAGTGTTCCCTGAAGCCCGAGATGACGTCCTAAAACCTTCAATATTCAGTTTCCTGGAAAAAAAATATTCACATTCAAGAAACTAAAAACGCAGAATTTGGACATTTTTTCCTTTAAAAAGACTAAAAAAAGATGAATTAAGTCTCAAAATAGTTGCTGATTCATGTTATTGATGATTATTAGACTGATTGTTGCAGCTCCTGCCACTACGTCGCTATTCCACGACTCGGCATCTCATCTTCAGCCTCTTATCCGGGGTCGGGTCTTGGGGGCAGCAGCTTTAGCAGGGGACCCCAAACTTCCCTTTCCCGGGCCACATTAACCAGCTCTAACTGGGGGATCCTGAGGCGTTCCCAGGCCAGTGTGGAGATCTAATCTCTCCACCTGGTCCTGGGTCTTCCCCGAGGCCTCCTCCCAGCTGGACGTGCCTGGAACACCTCCCTAGGGAGGCGCCCAGGGTTCATCCTTACCAGATGATCCTGAACCACCTCAACTGGCTCCTTGTTACTTTGCAGATTCACATTAATACACAAAATATAATCAACAAATAAATACGTGTCACAGGTCGAGCTACGATTATTCTTTATTGATCTCAGTCCGACTACAAATGTAGAATAATAGTTTTTAACCTTTTGCCCTCCCTCGTACATTTTGCACATAATTCATTCATCCATCTTCAACCTCTTGTCCCTGTCGGGGTTGTGGGGGGGCTGGAGCCGATCCCAGCTGACATCGGGCGTGAGGCGGGGTCCACCCTGGACAGGACGCCAGTCTATCACAGGACACATAGAGACGAACAGAGACAGACAACCATTCACACCTACGGGTGATTTAGAGTCATCAATGAACCGAACACCTGCACGTCTTTGGACTGTGGGAGGAAACCGGAGAACCCGGAGAAAACCCACGCAGACACGGGGACAACATGGCTGGAATTCGAACCAGGAACCTTCTCGCTGTGAGGTGACAGTGCTATCCACTATACCACAGTGTCACCCCCGTTTTGTACATAACATATAAATATGTTTATTTTTAAACGGCTGCAGATGAAGAGGTTGAATATGAATGAATATGAGCTTCTGTCTTTATTAAATACGTCTCACATCGCAGGATCCGTGCGCCGGTCGACGCTAACAATGTCCTTTGTGCCGCCCTTCTTTTGTTCCCGGCTCGTCAGAGAAATTATTCATAATTTCCAATCAGCCGTTCGTCAGAGTTTCACAGTAATTGAATTCTGATACGGGGCAATTATTCATCATTTAAGGTTATTTGCATTAATTTGAAATATTAATGGGTTCTTTTGGGTGAGAGAGGGGAGAGATGAGTGTTTGGTCACAGAGGAGCTGCACCACTCCAGGCGTCTGTGCGCTCACATTACCCAGCATGCTTTGCACCCGTCACGTGCACGGCGCAGGTCAATGAAGGGACAGGAAATATAGTCTCCTCCTGCTGGACATTAGAGAGAACGCAGCTTTAAGTGGAGTCTCCCCCTGCTGGACATTAGAGAGAACGCAGCTTTAAGTGGAGTCTCCCCCTGCTGGACATTAGAGAGAATGCAGCTTTAAGTGGAGTCTCCTCCTGCTGGACATTAGAGAGAATGCAGCTTTAAGTGGAGTCTCCTCCTGCTGGACATTAGAGAGAATGCAGCTTTAAGTGGAGTCTCCTCCTGCTGGACATTAGAGAGAATGCAGCTTTAAGTGGAGTCTCCTCCTGCTGGACATTAGAGAGAATGCAGCTTTAAGTGGAGTCTCCTCCTGCTGGACATTAGAGAGAATGCAGCTTTAAGTGGAGTCTCCTCCTGCTGGACATTAGAGAGAATGCAGCTTTAAGTGGAGTCTCCTCCTGCTGGACATTAGAGAGAATGCAGCTTTAAGTGGAGTCTCCTCCTGCTGGACATTAGAGAGAATGCAGCTTTAAGTGGAGTCTCCCCCTGCTGGACATTAGAGAGAATGCAGCTTTAAGTGGAGTCTCCTCCTGCTGGACATTAGAGAGAATGCAGCTTTAAGTGGAGTCTCCTCCTGCTGGACATTAGAGAGAATGCAGCTTTAAGTGGAGTCTCCCCCTGCTGGACATTAGAGAGAATGCAGCTTTAAGTGGAGTCTCCCCCTGCTGGACATTAGAGAGAATGCAGCTTTAAGTGGAGTCTCCCCCTGCTGGACATTAGAGAGAATGCAGCTTTAAGTGGAGTCTCCTCCTGCTGGACATTAGAGAGAATGCAGCTTTAAGTGGAGTCTCCTCCTGCTGGACATTAGAGAGAATGCAGCTTTAAGTGGAGTCTCCTCCTGCTGGACATTAGAGAGAATGCAGCTTTAAGTGGAGTCTCCTCCTGCTGGACATTAGAGAGAATGCAGCTTTAAGTGGAGTCTCCTCCTGCTGGACATTAGAGAGAATGCAGCTTTAAGTGGAGTCTCCTCCTGCTGGACATTAGAGAGAATGCAGCTTTAAGTGGAGTCTCCTCCTGCTGGACATTAGAGAGAATGCAGCTTTAAGTGGAGTCTCCCCCTGCTGGACATTAGAGAGAATGCAGCTTTAAGTGGAGTCTCCCCCTGCTGGACATTAGAGAGAATGCAGCTTTAAGTGGAGTCTCCTCCTGCTGGACATTAGAGAGAATGCAGCTTTAAGTGGAGTCTCCTCCTGCTGGACATTAGAGAGAATGCAGCTTTAAGTGGAGTCTCCTCCTGCTGGACATTAGAGAGAATGCAGCTTTAAGTGGAATCTCCCCCTGCTGGACATTAGAGAGAATGCAGCTTTAAGTGGAATCTCCCCCTGCTGGACATTAGAGAGAATGCAGCTTTAAGTGGAGTCTCCTCCTGCTGGACATTAGAGAGAATGCAGCTTTAAGTGGAGTCTCCTCCTGCTGGACATTAGAGAGAATGCAGCTTTAAGTGGAATCTCCCCCTGCTGGACATTAGAGAGAATGCAGCTTTAAGTGGAGTCTCCTCCTGCTGGACATTAGAGAGAATGCAGCTTTGAGTGGAGTCTCCTCCTGCTGGACATTAGAGAGAATGCAGCTTTAAGTGGAGTCTCCTCCTGCTGGACATTAGAGAGAATGCAGCTTTAAGGCACTTCTTCAAGTCTTTTTTATTAGGCAGGACAGACAGGAAATGGGGCGAGAGAGAGGGGGGACATGCAGCAAAGGGCCAAAGATCGGAATCGAACCTGCGGCCACTGCCACGAAGACTTTTAGCATCTTTAAACTGGAGAGACACTTATTTTAAATACGTTTTTTAGGGTTTTTCAATCATGCGGTGTTACTTTCCCCCTTAAATGGCTGAACACAGAGAGGTGGGAGATAAGAACGCGTGTGTCCGTAGAAGAATATAAGAGAGGGGTCTTCAGGGCGGAATAACGGGTTTTCTGAGTCAGCGCTCAAGCGTCCGACGCCGTCGCCCAGATTGTTTTGACGCCCTGTTCAGAAATTCAGGAGGACGACGGCCGGCTCATGAAATTTGCAGATCCTGATTGAATTCAGGGTATTTTCATAAAGGCCGTGCTCTATGTGTGTGTGTGTGTGTGTGTGTGTGTGTGTGTGTGTGTGTGTGTGTGTGTGTGTGTATGTGTGTGTGTGTGTGTGTGTGCGCGTGCGCGTGTGTGTGTTTGCGTGCGTGCATTTCGTTCGTGCGTGCGTTTGTGCGTTCGTTCGCGCGTGTGTGCGTGCTTGCGTGGGTGTGTGCGTGCGTGCGTGCGTGCATGCGTGCTTGCGTGCGTGTGTGCTTGCTTGTGTGCGTGCGTGCGTGCGTGCGTGCGTGCGTGCTTGCGTGTGTGGTGTGTGCGTGCGTGCTTGCCTGTGTGGTTGCGTGCATGTGTGCGTGCGTGTGTGCGTGTGTGCGTGTGTGCGTGCGTGCTTGCGTACGTGTGTGTGTGTGCGTGTGTGCGTGCGTGCGTGCGTGCGTGCGTGCGTGCGTGCTTGCGTGCGTGCTTGCGTGCGTGAGATGATGGGGTCCGTCTGGATGTGTCTTTCTCAGCTGTTCTCTCTTGTGGAGTTTGCAGAGACGAGACTCTCTCACATCAAGGAGCCTGAAGTTTGGATCTCTGCGTCTGGTCACGCTCCAGTTTGCTCCGTCTTTGTACTTTTTGACAGAACTCAAAGACTTCAAAGAGTCGAAGTCCCCCCGAACACCACCTCACCTCCACCTCACCTCCACCTCCACCTCATCTCACCTGTGAGTACAAACGGGCCTGGAGGGGGGGACAAGGACCCTAAAGCACGGGGCACGGTGTGGAAGGACAGTGTGAGTGCGCCCTGAGTGTTGTGGTGCTGCAGAGACGTCTCGGCCTACAAGTCGGATTCTCCTCAGCACAGATCTAAAATCAAAGATCATTCCCCTTCTCCCACGTCGCTAAAGTTCCTAAATTCCCAGTAAAGACTCGGACCGTCCTGAGATCAGACCATCGAGCATTCAACACGTGACTTAGTGACGTCACAACGATTCGTCTCCACGTCCTAAATCTGCCGTCGGCTCACGAGCATAAAGTCCCGCAGACTCCCCAGACTGAACGACGCGGGCTCCCGTGCAGGTCCGGGGGCCGGAGCAGAGACTCTCCCCTCCTTTTAACTTCCCCTTCACCTTGAAATCCACAGGGCGTCCTCCCAGGAGACCCTTTGTCTCTGAATGCTAATGGGATCGCTCCGTGTTAATAATAAATAGCCGCTGATAAAATAATAAATTTCTAATGTCCCTCTCAGACCTCTCCCTCCCTCCCTCCTCCGTCTCAGATTAGTTTATCAGGGCTTCGCCGCCCCAAACACTCCGGGCTTAATTATTTAAAATGCCTGAAAAATTCATATCCTTCCTTTTTTTGGGTGCAAAAGCCGTCGTTCAGCCTGTGAGCGTTTGGAAAAAGAGGCGTGGGGGGGATGAAATATTCAGCAGGGCGCGGGCCCTTCAATTATTCTTCAGAGGCATGAATGTTAAAAAACACACGCGCGCTGAAATGAGCATTTTAAGGCGGCATCACTCCTGCAGCCGTATAATACAGTAGTGTTAATTATTCAGGGCTGAGTCTCCTCGACAACACTTTACACATTCATGTTTAATCACAGCCAGGGAGTTTAGATACAATCACATGGCTGCCATTTTGTTTTTTTACCCTGAAGCGATGCATTTAAGTGTAGGAGATAAAAGGTTCCACGTGTATGCTGGCAAATATGTTTCAAACAGTGAGTCATGTCCATGTGGGAGAGAGGCCCGTGCTCACAAAAGATGCAAAATGACCAGAAAAAGATGCAAAATGACTAAAAATAGATGCAAAACCACCACAAAAAGATGCAAAATGGCTAAAAATAAATGCAAAACCACCACAAAAAGATGCAAAATGACTAAAAATAGATGCAAAACCACCACAAAAAGATGCAAAATGACTAAAAATAGATGCAAAACCACCACAAAAGATGCAAAATGACTAAAAATAGATGCAAAACCACCACAAAAAGATGCAAAATGACTAAAAATAGATGCAAAACCACCACAAAAGATGCAAAATGACTAAAAATAGATGCAAAACCACCACAAAAAAAGATGCTAAATGACTGAAATTAGATGCAAAACCACCACAAAAAGATGCAAAATGACTTAAAATAGATGCAAAACCACCACAAAAAGATGCAAAATGACTAAAAATAGATGCAAAACCACCACAAAAAGATGCAAAATGACTAAAAATAGATGCAAAACCACCACAAAAAGATGCAAAATGACTCAAAATAGATGCAAAACCACCACAAAAAGATGCAAAATGACTAAAAATAGATGCAAAACCACCACAGAAAGATGCAAAATGACTAAAAATAGATGCAAAACCACCAGAAAAAGATGCAAAATGACTCAAAATAGATGCAAAACCACCACAGAAAGATGCAAAATGACTAAAAATAGATGCAAAACCACCACAAAAAGATGCAAAATGACTCAAAATAGATGCAAAACCACCACAAAAAGATGCAAAATGACTAAAAATAGATGCAAAACCACCACAAAAGATGCAAAATGACTAAAAATAGATGCAAAACCACCACAAAAAAAGATGCTAAATGACTGAAATTAGATGCAAAACCACCACAAAAAGATGCAAAATGACTTAAAATAGATGCAAAACCACCACAAAAAGATGCAAAATGACTAAAAATAGATGCAAAACCACCACAAAAAGATGCAAAATGACTAAAAATAGATGCAAAACCACCACAAAAAGATGCAAAATGACTCAAAATAGATGCAAAACCACCACAAAAAGATGCAAAATGACTAAAAATAGATGCAAAACCACCACAGAAAGATGCAAAATGACTAAAAATAGATGCAAAACCACCAGAAAAAGATGCAAAATGACTCAAAATAGATGCAAAACCACCACAGAAAGATGCAAAATGACTAAAAATAGATGCAAAACCACCACAAAAAGATGCAAAATGACTCAAAATAGATGCAAAACCACCACAGAAAGATGCAAAATGACTAAAAACAGATGCAAAACCACCACAAAAAGAAACAACGTATCTCAAATCTGATTCTGTGACTTTGTGACTCTAAGTGTTGTGGTGCTGCAGAGACGTCTCGGCCTACGAGTCGGATTCTCCTCAGCACAGATCTCTGAAGATCATTTGAGTCGTCTCACAGTTGCACACAGTCGGTTCCTTTAGCGGCTCTTTTGTGCGGTCCAACACCGTCTCCGTCCCCGCTGGTTTGACTCCCAACACACAACCAAACATTTAAAACCCTGTAAGTGGAGGATGTTTCCATTCTCCTCTGTAATTGAAGCGTTCCTCTGTGTCGTGTATCCTATCCCCGGTATCGCTCCTCGCTACACAAACGCTCTTGTGTGCTGGCTGTCGCTGTGTTGTATTATTTAGAGGCAGAACAAACAGAAAGCCCCGGCTGTCTTCTTCTCCTCTCCTCTCCTCGGGCCTGTCAGCGCGTCCACCACAGGGATCAGTTTCACCGCTGCCAAACCCACCGGAGGATCAGCTCTGATGAGGCGCCCGCGGCCCCTCTGAGGAGCAGGGGCGGCCTCCAGCAGGGCGATGGTTTCTACGGAACTCTTTCTGAAACTTTGTGATGAAGACGAAGACGCAGAACAGTTTCGTATCAGTTTAAATCTCCTTCATGTGATTGAACAGAAAATAAACGACGGTGACGGTTGAATGATGGGCTCGGAGACGTGTTTGAGTCTCAGGTTAATTTAGATGGCGGCGTGACATGCCCACAGGTTCTGGGTTAGTGTCTCTTCCTCTGTCCCCGTTTAACCGACTATTTAAATAAAGAACGAGGAAATAAAACAGGATCTTTAGGAAACATGTCAGACACTTGCTCAAGGGACGTTTGTGTAAATTTAATTTTAAAACGGAGAAGGGCTGCATTTATTTTCTACTGAAAAGGACAAATGTTTGATTTTCTGCAGCTCTGCAAATGTGAGGATTATTATTAAATATCTTTATTATACACAAAACTACAGAAAAGGGACTTTACCGATCCAAAACCAGCACAAAAAGATGCAAAATGACTAAAAATAGATGAAAACCACCACAAAAAGATGAATGATGACTAAAAATAGATGCAAAACCCCCAAAAAAGATGCAAAATGACTAAAAATAGATGCAAAGCACCACAAAAAGATGCAAAATGACTTATAATAGATGCAAAACCACCACAAAAAGATGCAAAATGACTAAAAATAGATGCAAAACCACCACAAAAAGATGCAAAATGACTAAAAATAGATGCAAAACCACCACAAAAAGATACAAAATGACTAAAAACAGATGCAAAACCACCACAAAAAGATGCAAAATGACTAAAAATAGATGCAAAACCACCACAAAAAGATGCAAAATGACTAAAAATAGATGCAAAACCACCATAAAAAGATGCAAAATGACTAAAAATAGATGCAAAACCCCCCAAAAAGATGCAAAATGACTAAAAATAGATGCAAAATCACCACAAAAAGATGCAAAATGACTCATTTTGTTGTTATTTTCAACAAAGGGGATTATTACTTAATATCTTTGGGTTATTGGTGTGTGTGTGTGTGTGTGTGTGTGTGTGTGCGTGTGTGTGTGTGTGTGTGTGTGCGTGCGTGCGTGTGTGTGTGTGTAATGTGAACGCACAGACGTTGAACGCGTTCAGGTTATTGAAACATTTATTAACCGGCTTCATGCGATGAATTATTCATTTAGACAGCTAATTTTTTTTTTAAGTCATGTCTGGAACATAGTTTACATTATAATTATATTAATATTATTATATTAACATTAATTATTGAGGGCTGTGGTTTCAGTGAACGTCTAAAACACACTAAATATGAGAAGAGGAGCTCGTGTTGATTGACAGTTATTAAAATCACAGAAGGTCGACGCTCAACGATCGATCCACGAGTGTTTATGTTTATTAATATTATGTAGCTACGCGTGGGTGATCCAGCTTTAAGTGGAGTCTCCTCCTGCTGGACATTAGAGAGAATGCAGCTTTAAGTTGAGTCTCCTCCTGCTGGACATTAGAGAGAATGCAGCTTTAAGTGGAGTCTCCTCCTGCTGGACATTAGAGAGAATGCAGCTTTAAGTGGAGTCTCCTCCTGCTGGACATTAGAGAGAATGCAGCTTTAAGTGGAGTCTCCTCCTGCTGGACATTAGAGAGAATGCAGCTTTAAGTGGAGTCTCCTCCTGCTGGACATTAGAGAGAACGCAGCTTTAAGTGGAGTCTCCCCCTGCTGGACATTAGAGAGAATGCAGCTTTAAGTGGAGTCTCCTCCTGCTGGACATTAGAGAGAATGCAGCTTTAAGTGGAGTCTCCTCCTGCTGGACATTAGAGAGAACGCAGCTTTAAGTGGAGTCTCCCCCTGCTGGACATTAGAGAGAATGCAGCTTTAAGTGGAGTCTCCTCCTGCTGGACATTAGAGAGAACGCAGCTTTAAGTGGAGTCTCCCCCTGCTGGACATTAGAGAGAATGCAGCTTTAAGTGGAGTCTCCCCCTGCTGGACATTAGAGAGAATGCAGCTTTAAGTGGAGTCTCCTCCTGCTGGACATTAGAGAGAATGCAGCTTTAAGTGGAGTCTCCTCCTGCTGGACATTAGAGAGAACGCAGCTTTAAGTGGAGTCTCCCCCTGCTGGACATTAGAGAGAATGCAGCTTTAAGTGGAGTCTCCTCCTGCTGGACATTATAGAGAATGCAGCTTTAAGTGGAGTCTCCTCCTGCTGGACATTAGAGAGAATGCAGCTTTAAGTGGAGTCTCCTCCTGCTGGACATTAGAGAGAATGCAGCTTTAAGTGGAGTCTCCTCCTGCTGGACATGTAAGTTACGTCCTTCTTTATTACACAATCTGTGGAAGATACTATATGTTTTCACACACACACACACACACACACACACACACACACATACACACACACACACACACACACACACACACACACACACACACACACACACACAGAGACTGTCTTATAATCCCTACAGCCCCGGGGTCTCGCTCACAGGCCCCTCAACTGGGTGACAACAAACATGCTTCTCTGATTTATGGAAATGCAGATGGAGTTTTTATTATGTCTCCTGCAGACACACACACACACACACACACACACACACACACACACACACACACACACACACACACACACACACACTCGGTTGGGCTAAAGGGAGGACAAAGGAGGTCAAACACTGTAAGAAATGTGTCAACTCTGCAGTGAAAATGATGGTTAGATTATGGGTTGTGTGTGTGTGTGTGTGTGTGTGTGTGTGTGTCGGGTCTGTGCATAAAGGCATCTTGATATTTAATTGCTGTAATTAAAATGTTTAAGGGCACGATCAATTCTACAGTGTTTCAGGAGCAGATAATTCATTCGGAGGTCAGTGTGTTGCAAAATGACTAAAAGTAGATGCAAAACCAGCACAAAAAGATACACAACCACCACAAAAAGATACAAAACCAGCACAAAAAGATGCAAAATGACTAAAAGTAGATGCAAAACCACCACAAAAAGATACAAAACCACCACAAAAAGATACAAAACCACCACAAAAAGATGCAAAACCACCTCAAAAAGATGCAAAATGACTAAAAGTAGATGCAAAACCACCACAAAAAGATGCAAAATGACTAAAAGTAGATGCAAAACCACCACAAAAAGATGCAAAATGACTAAAAGTAGATGCAAAACCACCACAAAAAGATACAAAATGACTAAAAATAGATGCAAAACCAGCACAAAAAGATACAAAACCAGCACAAAAAGATCTTTGACTGCATGTGAATATTTGCATCCGTCTGTATTTATTCAGTTTTATTCAGTAAAAGTACAGAAGTACTATCAGCGAAATGTACTTAAAGTATCAAAAATGAAGGTACATTGACACTTTGCCCAGTTCTGTAGAATTGTTTTGTGACAATTAAGAAAGAACTGTAAGAGATGCAGTTCAAGGAGGACGAACCTTTTAAGGGGTACAGAATGAAAATATGACGCTTTTGACAGTGACTTTCTGTCATTGTAGCGGCCAATAGCGTTAGGGGTTGCCAGGGTTGTCTGTTGTTGGGTGCAGCTACTGTAGGCTGGCACTGGGTGAAATGGAGTTAGCCAATCCTGCAGCTGCTTCTTTGTCCAAGCAGCTGAGTGATGCAAAACCAGCACAGAAAGATGCAAAATGACTAAAAATAGATGCAAAACCACCACAAAAAGATGCAAAATGATTAAAAATAGATGCAAAACCACCACAAAAAGATGCAAAATTACTTAAAACAGATGCAAAACCACCACAAAAAGATGCAAAATGACTAAAAATAGATGCAAAACCACCACAAAAAGATGCAAACTCACTAAAAATAGATGCGAAACCACCACAAAAAGATGCAAAATGACTAAATATAGATGCAAAACCACCACAAAAAGATGCAAAATGACTAAAAATAGATGCAAAACCAGCACAGAAAGATGCAAAATGACTAAAAATAGATGCAAAACCACCACAAAAAGATGCAAAATTACTTAAAACAGATGCAAAACCACCACAAAAAGATGCAAAATGACTAAAAATAGCTGCAAAACCACCACAAAAAGATGCAAACTCACTAAAAATAGATGCAAAACCACCACAAAAAGATGCAAAATGACTAAAAATAGATGCAAAACCACCACAAAAAGATGCAAAATGACTAAAAATAGATGCAAAACCACCACAAAAAGATGCAAAATGATTAAAAATAGATGCAAAACCAGCACAAAAAGATGCAAAATGACTAAAAATAGATGCAAAACCACCACAAAAAGATGCAAAATGACTCAAAATAGATGCAAAACCACCACAAAAAGATGCAAAATGACTGAAAATAGATGCAAAACCAGCACAAAAAGATGCAAAATGACTTAAAATAGATGCAAAACCAGCACAAAAAGATGCAAAATGACTCAAAATAGATGCAAAACCACCGCAAAAAGATGCAAAATGACTAAAAATAGATGAGTGAGCGGAGACGGGCAACAACCAGAGTCACTATAGGCCGAGCATTCACTCCATGGACTGAGAGAAAGGAGAGGAACACCATTCAAACGCACGCCCACATGGCTACGTTGCTCCTTGATGCTAACATCACTTTCATCTTTACTTAGCTGGAACGGCTAACGCTAACGGCTAACGCTAACTGTCAGTCAAACTCCTCTAATCCTTGTTTTGATGCTGTGATTTTCTGGAGGGGACGGGTTCAAACAGCTACTGGGCCGGGTCTGACCAACCTGGCAACCCGAGTGCTGGACTTCTTTTTTGTTGTTGCGACGACGATCTTGAGACACTAGATGGCGCTGTTCTGCTCATTCTCCATATTCAACCTTTAACCCGTTTCAGATTCAAAGTATTTCCGTCTGAGAGGAAGTAGGAAGTGGCGTAGCAGCACCTCAAAACTACACAGGGCTTGAGTGAATTTACCTTTAACCTCCGTGTTTGAGCAGAATTTGTTCCTAATTCGTCTTCGACACGCGACTCGACACTTCTCAAAAATCGCAAAATCACAAAATCACAGGACAAAGAAGAGAGCAGCATTTACAGATGAGCTTCGTCGTGTTCAGGGGGAAATACCCGAGGTGCGAGACGTCTTAATGAGACCGTGCGTGCGTTGTTTTCTTCGGGCTGAATATTCATAACCTCCAAATCATGTGTGTCAAAGCAGGGGGAAAGAGCGCGCTGCGGGGGAAGGTAAAGGTGCGACAGAATTATCATATATGACATACTCCTCGTTGTGAGAGAGAGACTCCCTGTCATATTTAGGGAGGAGGAACAAAGGGAAGAATAAAAAAGGAGCGCTGAATGAAAGAGCAGGGCTACGACGCTCGTCCACAACACTCGCCAGATAAAAACCACATCATTCATCCTCCCGTTCCCGTGGTGACGCCTCTTCCAGCTCCTCGGCACTTCACCGCAAGAGCTCTCACCTCAATCGTCGTTCTTTCATTTCACCCTCCTTTCTTTTAGCGCTCTTTACGTCCCATCCTTTCTTCATTTTTCACTTCACTTTCTTTGCTCTCCCCCCCTCCGCCCTCATCCTCTCTGGAGGGCTCTTCATCCCCCCCACCCAACCCCTAGTGTCCTCCCTATCGTCCCGCACCCTCCCTCCTTTCCCCCTCATCTCATCCCCGCATCCCCGCCCCTCAGCGCTCAGTGATTAATGCGAGTTTTAATTGTCATGCTCACTTTTATGCTCATTAAAGTGTATTATGCAGCAGTTAGGGTATTAAAGTTCAGTGAGAAATTTCATGCATACTGATGAGAATGCAAATGAGACCAGCGTGAAAAGGATACTATGGTTTGTGTGTGTGTGTGTGTGTGTGTGTGTGTGTGTGCGCGTGTGTGTGTGATTATCCCCAGGAGTGAGCCACAGTGTCATTATCACCCGCGCTCGCCTCCCGAGCCGCGTAGAGAGAGTCCATCCGTAGAAATCGCGTTAATGGGAGTCTTAAAGCATTCTGTACGCATGAATACCTGCGTCGTATTAAACATATGATGCTGTAACGCATGTTGTAGGAAGTATGATGCATGTTTTTTGTTTTTTTATCCATGGAGGAACAATAAACTCTGCTGTTTCTGCATGTGTGAGGCCCCAGGTCAGTGTCGGGAGACTCAGGTCCGGAGTTCCACTTTCATAACCTGACTCCTCCAGATGGATCGACTCTCATTGTCTCAGCAGATCCATCCGGGATCCAACTCTCGTCTGGAGATTTGTTTGGGAAGGGGCGAAAACACTGGGTCCTGATTGGATAAACCATCTGTGTCACGAACGCTACAGAGATAACATACAAAAATGGTGGACCCTATGCAGACACGGACACGAAGTAAAAGTACAAACAAACGTTTAATGATTATAGCGAACACAAAAACACTACAGGGTAAATAGGGTAACACAAATGACGAGACGCTCGAGGGAAAAACAGGAACGAGGAGACGGCGGAAGAATCGGGGAGACGGACGGGAAACAGGAACACGGGAAACTACGGAGAGAGAGAAACAACAAACACGATTAGTATACTTAACGACGGGGAGCGTGATAACCACAACGAGAAAGGGGACGCCAATCCGGGGGGAATAGTTACCAACGAAGGGATACAACGGTCCGGCGCTGCATGCCTGTCCGCTCAGGGTATAAGTACAGATCCAGGTGATCAGCGTAACAGGCTGCAGCTTGGGGGGGGAACGCCTACCGGACCTAGACGACAGAAGACACACACATGCAGGGAAACACAGACAGAGGGAGACAAACTCACACAAAAGGTAGAGAGAAGGGTACTGACAGAACCGAGTCTTGACAATCTGTCTATCACCAACATACGGACCAAGCCAACCAATCAGATCACTGAAGCGTGTGACGTGCTAACAGCGTGGAGGCAAAGCTCAGAAAGGAAACAACATGTGGGTAAAGGATATCTTCCCTTGTGTTTAACGTGAATTTACGGATCAAAGGCCCAATTTCAGGAGCCCGGTCCATATTCAACAGAAGGATCCAGAGAACAAAGAGTTAGTGAGCGGCTTGATCCATAGCTGCTCATCTCATCCGTGGAAGCCTCCATGTTGTCTCTCCTCGTTTCGTCACTTAAATCCGCCTCAAAACCAACGCTGATTGGTTCGGTCTCTTGCCAAACGGCTCCAAATCTTTCTCTCTGCACGTTACCAGCCTGACGTATGAGCAAAAATACAATGGAGCTCTCCAGGTCAGGTCGGTCTCACAAGGCTACCTCTTTGACACATGCATCGCACAACCAGAGAATCTGCGTTTGGTCACACAACAGTCGAGTCTCTCGCCGCTCTTTGAATTTTCCGATGGTTTCGGCGTCGGCCCTTACACACAGAAGTCTCTCCAGTTACCTACCTATCTACCTGGTTATCGTTACTGGGGGTAAAGGGTCGCCGTGCCTCCGCTACACCCTCAGCTAGCCTAAACCCCAGCACCGCGGGTCTGTTTTCCTGTCCACCTTCCCCTTCGCTGCCAACCTCGGGCATCTCCGCGTCGCCGCTGCAGAATGCAGAACAGCAGAACAGCATTTTTGGACTCTTGCCGGTTCGTTTGTTGACGTTTGCGGACCCCATTTAGCGTCATTGTTGGCTGTAGGCGAGCTGAAGAGATGCGAGGGAATCTGGAGCAACACGTCACATCCTTTGGGAGTTCCCTGGAAAATCTGTCCCGAAACCCTTCCATAGACGTCAGTCCACAGGCTGCTATAGAGTCCCCTTTGTTAATATTCTTGATCCACTTCTTGGTCATCTGCACGCCTGGAGAATCAATGCAGACCGTACGTCCTCAGACAGGGGCGCTCATCATGAGGTAAAGGTTTGTGTCGTTCACATACTGTTGGAGCAGCAGAGAATTGCACATTGGTGCTTCCCGACTTCCTACACATAATGCTGCATAAAAAGTAAAGGTAAAAGTAGAAAAGGTTCACATACATAACAGCTTCCACTCAAGTGGGCGCGTACTGGAGACGCCACCGCAATAATGGCAGCGCCGCTAGTTGGCGAAACACACAAACGGCTCGCCGGATTCTTCTGTAGACAACCAAGAAAGTCAATGAAGGTCTCAAGTTGCGTAACAACCCCTAAAAAACGATGAATTCATATAAAATGTTACACACGGTAGCTTTTAATAGTCTTATAGTAGAGCCAAAGTGGTGGATGGAGCCAAACAATGAAGAGACAGCAGCAGCAGCAGCGCGGTGTAATAAATGAGGGGGTCTTGATGAAATGTGTGCACTCTCAGCGAAGCAAAGATAAGAACCGCATTAACATAATGAGCGTCTGAAATTTAAATGTAATACAATGAAAGAGAAACGCCTTAAAAGATGAATATAAACTCAGTGGTTAGACGGTGACTGTCTCATTCAGGGCGGTGTGTCATGTGTGTCTTCTTCCTCTCAGCCCACCTGCTGTTACCACCACGCTGAGTGAATAGGCTCAGTCATTACTGTGCTTCTCCTGCGCTGTCTGCAGGGTAAAATGAGACAATAGTAAAGATTTTCAACCAGGGGGCCTGAATCATTTACACAGCATGGAGCACGTGTGCTGAAATGAGGCTGCTGATGACTCCGTCCTGCAGGAGCAGCAGGTGGGGCCGTAACTGGGAAAAACACGGGAGGAAACAAGACAGATAAACTCATTACGGTGACACGCAGAGTGTTTATGCATGAATGAAAGGGTTTAAAATCATGACTGAAGTGTTCCCCCGGTGCCGAGCAAACGGAGACGTCTAAGGATACGTTCATTCTGCAGACAAATCAGACCTTTAACACAGTGATGTAGTGGAGTCGAATGTAAAGTGGCATAAAATGGAAATACTCCAAGTGCAAGTGCTTTGATTTCGAATTCAGTACTCAAGTAAGGGCGCACTCAAGTGTAGTTCGTTTGACCAGTGTGAGTGCAACCACTCCGCGCATAGCTGCGGCCAGCTGGCCGTCCACGGCCCGTTTGGGAGAGGTGGGCTTTTGTAGAGCGCGTTCGCACATGTACGAGCACGAGCGTGCGCACGTGTACGAGCACGAGGCCTACGGCGGCTCTGAGGTCATTTCCTGTGCGCCTGTTGGGACGTAGAAAAAAGAAGGAGGGACCATGCGCGGACATTTCAAACAATGGCGGCGAAAGGTTCACGTTGGTGTGATGCGGAGGTGGAGTGTTTACTGCAGATTTGGTCGATGAAAAGATTCAAAAACAGTCGACAAGACGCACAAAAACTCCGAGGTCTACGGAAAGATCTGGAAACAAAGCCACGCATCGCCATGACGTCATCAATGCGTGTGACGTGTTACGGCGTGATGACGTATAGGCAGTAAGAAGCATTCTCCGAGGCCCAGGTAGTGTGAGTACAAACGGGCCTGGAGGGGGGGACAAGCACCCTAAAGCACGGGGCGCGGAGCGGAAGGACAGTGGGAGGGCGCCCTAAATGCACTTAAGATGTTAAAAGAAACCATTTGTATTTCAGCTGTATGCGCTCACTAACCTCAGAGGTACGACCTAATAACTATCTGCTGTCACCGCGTTTACATGCAGTTTAAAAACCGGATTAAATTCTGGTTACAGCAGTTAACAGACCTTCTTTAGTAACCGGAGTATTCGTGCATGTAAACACGTTAACCAGGGTCAGATCGGGTCACGCGTCTGCACATGCTCAGTAGGTTATATCCCCCCCTCCCCACTCTGCTGCAGTGGTTTTTTGACCCCTAAATAGAAAAGATCAGGAAGCAATGGCGCCAAAAACAACAGCAACAACACGAGCTTTACATTCAAACCCAGTGAGGACTTCGCCATGGCAACTAACGTTACTACCAAGAAGACCGGTTTCTGTCGTAATCACTGTATAAAAAAATGGACGTAGGGTCTCCGTTGAGGTCCGTTCTCTCAACTTGATCCAATCGTCCTCGCCTACAGGAGTCTCCATCTTGTCAGCCTTCGCCTCATTTCCTCTGACCAAAAAAGGGCACGTATGTGACGTTGGGGGGAGGGGCGTACGCCCATCTGGCTGATGTTTACCTCCGAGGAGAAGTGAGGGCCAGAGCTGTCACTCAAGAGGCCACGCCCCTAATTATTCATAAACTTTAACCTCCAATAAAATAAAAACTAGCCACTCCCCCTCAGTGTTGTCATGGAGATATGAGCTAAACACACAGACTAGAATGTTCTTTTGTCCTTAAACAGGTTTAATGATGCTGTGTAAACGGCCTGTTTAACATGGGGCTCAATGAGAAACTGCTCTGTTATGAAACCTGCCCCTAGTGGACACTCAGAGAACTGACGTTTTGGGCACTTCCTGATTGGATCAATCAGGAAGTCGCTGTGGTGGGGGCGTGGTCGTAACTCAGTCCAAAAGCTGTCCGTGTTCTCCGCGCTTTCCAAGTTTTCCAAGGTCAACGCTAAGAAAAAGTTGTACCAGATGTACGTTGGCAGAGCGCCGAGGTCGAGTTGCTCCTGTCATGCTTCACATTCTTCTACGCTCACGTCTGAGAGGAGAACGGGCAGAACCCAGTTATTGCCTTCACTGAGGTAAGACCGTACCCCAGTTACTGCTGTGTATGTAAACGCACTGACTGTGATCCCTGGTCTGGTTTTTGGGACCCTGAATCCGTCCCCCTCACATTCATGCGTCTATTGAACCACATTCACTGTTCAAAGTGCATTTTTTTACTTTGTCTACGTCACAATTTTTCAATTTAGCTTCCCCCCAGGCTACGAAACACCAGTGAGACCAGATGAGCTTGAATCTCCATCAATCAATATTCCTCATATTAACACTAAATCAAACCCAGGTAATGTGAACGAACCCGCAGAGAGTCGGCACCCAGCTTTTTAGCCACTTTAGCCTAATTTACCGCATGATTTGGCCTCACTGCGCTCGTCAACCTGGTTTCCAGCAGCAGACGACCTGAACACTTCCTGCTCAGAGGCTCCATTTTTTAAAAAAGTGGAACATCCAGCTGCTAAAAACACACACTTAGGGCGCACTCATACTGTGCGTCCGGGCTTTAGGGTCCTTGTCCCCCCCTCCAGGCCCGTTTGTACTCACACTACCTGGGCCTCGGAGAATGCTTCTTGCTGCCTATACGTCATCACGCCGTAACACGTCACACGCATTGATGACGTCATGGCGATGCGTGGCTTTGTTTCCAGATCTTTCCGTAGACCTCAGAGTTTTTGTGCGTCTTGTCGACTGTTTTTGAATCTTTTCATCGACCAAATCTGCAGTAAACACTCCACCTCCGCATCACACCAACGTGAACCTTTCACCGCCATTGTTTGAAATGTCCGCGCATGGTCCCTCCTTCTTTTTTCTACGTCCCAACAGGAGCACAGGAAATGACCTCAGAACCGCCGTAGGCGTCATTCTCATGCTCGTACACATGCACACGCTCGTGCTCGTACATGTGCAAACGTGCTTTACAAAAGCCCACGTCTCTCAGATGGGCCGTGGACGGCCTGCTGTCTGCAGTTATGCGCGGAGCGGTTGCACTCACACTGGTCAAACGCACTAGGCTTTAGCTGAAAAAACGGTGTTGGCCCGGTGCGGAAGGACAGTGTGAGTGCGCCCTTATTTTTCTTTGCAAGTTGGTGCAGGGCAAACCAGAGCTAAACGGAGAGGGGATGTGTAACACAACTTTAAATCTAGTGCTAATGCTGGTGTGGAAGAAGTAAAAGTTGTAACACACGACTGTGGAAATACGCCATTACAAACAGAACAGAGCATCTCCGCATCTCCGCGCCTCCGCATCTCCGCGCTCTGTTCTGCTGGGGCGGAGACAGACCAAGCACCATTCATCTGAACATAGTGCCATCACACAAACCTGGATTCAAATGGATAAAGTATCCCTTTAAAGTACAAGTAGTATTATCAGAGACATTAAGTATCATGAATTAAAGCACTCTTGACTGGTCTTAAGTGTTGGGCTAGTCTTACCGTAATTTTGCTGCTAGGTTAGTCAAGACATTTGAAACTATTTAAGCCTAAAGACTAACTGTGCAGTTTAGCAGCATGTTGAAATAAAATAAGCACAAACTAAATAAGTGATGAGGAGCGACAAGTGATAACAGTGTCAAACGTGTAGCAGCATTTCTGACTGAACTAAGTTACAGTAAAGTACACAACTGCTTTGTGTCACACGTCAACAGTTCAACCACAAAAACGGTGTGAAATGCTTTAATACTGGAGCCTTTGTCTCTACTGTAGCCTTTGTTTCACTGCACTGGTGTTTACACCTGGGAGACCAGGTGAGTGCAGTTGGGGTCCTGAGGGCAGCCGAGTAACAACAATGTGACCATTATCCAGACTCTGTGGGGTCGGCCCCGGGGTGGGAACGCTCATCTAGGATCATTTAAGATCACAGGAACAATTACGAACCTTTTCTACACTCTGATCGTTTTATCTCGGGCTGAACGAAGCACATTCACGTGGCGTATTTTTCATTTAGTGCTAATTTATTTACCAATTTACGCCAACGTCCAAATCCTGCATTAAGACGTCATTTCATCTCCCTTCCTGTCTCTATCGTGCACTCACGTAGTTCCACTGTTACATAAACACATGCACTAATAACAGCAGTGGTGTGCTTTTTATTTACTTATGTTGGTTTTATTTGTGTATTGGTTTTGATTATTCTTTGCATGTAATTTTTGCTCATTTCACATTGAAAGAATCCACTTTATTCACTTAAGATAAGACACGATCATCCTTTATTCGTCACCGCAGTGGGGAAATTTAAAGTTTTACAGCAAAAGATGAACGTGCAAATAAGAAACGCATCATTAACAGATGCAAAGTATAATAAAAGTGTATTTAAACGTTAAAAAAGCAAATTAACAGATGCAAAGTGTAATAAAAGTGTATTTAAACGTTAAAAAAAAGCAAATTAACGGTCGAAAATAATTAAATAAAAACAGTAATAAAATAGATAAAAACGTGTTACATCCAGCTACTCATGAGTACGTGCTGTATAAACCTTTATTTATGTTTAGTATTTAATTTGGTGATAACTTTGGTCGTCACATGTTTGTTTTATTTTGAAAGTTGCAGACAAATATAATATATATATAATATATAAATTGACAAATATAAGAACTGTTTTATTCTTGATGAACTTGCAAATAACAAAAGCATCGTTAACAGATGCAAAGTATAATAAAAGTGTATTTAAACGTTAAAAAAAAGCAAATTAACGGTCGAAAATAACAAAAAAAAAACAGTAATAAAATAGATAAAAACGTGTTACGTCCAGCTACTCATATAAACATGATGAGTAGCTGGATGTACGTGTGGTATAAACCTTTATTTATGTTTAGTATTTAATTTGGTGGTAACTTTGGTCGCCACATGTTTGTTTTATTTTGAAAAGCTGCAGACAAATATAAGATATATATAATATATAAATTGACAAATATAAGAATTGTCTTCTTCTCATCTGCTCCTTTACACTCATGTAAATGTTTAAATGTTTAAATGTAACTGTGCATTGGATTCATCAGTGTGTGTACAGTGTAATGAACAGGCATTTTAATGAAAGGAACAAATAAAAAAATAAATACAAATTGTTTGATATTCAAGAACATGCATCAAATAATCCCGTAAATGCTCAAACAGTGGACGACGCTCTTAATGCAAACATGTCTACGGAGGCAGGAGGTCTTTCCACCGTTATCCTCCGTCTGCTGCTGGCTCCTTGATGAAGTAGGCAAATGTGTCAATTTGTGTCACAAAAGTGGGGTTTTTGCAGGAGAAGTGATGAAACTGGCACCAAAAATCAACTTAGGGCGCACTCACACCGTCCTTCTGTCCGCGGCCAAAACCGTTTTCTCAGCTAAAGCCTAGAACCTTTAAGCAGTGTGAGTGCACCCGCTCCATGCATAACGGCGGCCAGCGGACCGTCCACGGCCCGCTTGAAAGAGGTGGGCTTTATCGGAGCCGTTTGCACATGTACGAGCACGAGCGTGCGCACGTGTACGAGCACGAGCACGAGACCTACGGCAGTAGCAGTATGTGCGCCTGTTCGGACATGTAAATAGAAGGACGGACATTTAACAACAACAACAATGGCGGTGAAAGGTTCACGTTGGTGTGATGCAGAGGTGGAGTGTTTACTGCAGATTTGGTCGTTGAAAAGATTCAAAAACAGTCGACAAGACGCACAAAAACTCTGAGGTCTACGGAAAGATTTGGAAACAAAGCCACACACACACGATCAATGCGTGTGACGTGTTACAGCGTGATGGCGTATGGACAGCAAGAAGCATTGGCCGGCCCTGGCAGTGTGAGTACAAACGGGGCTGGGGCGCGGGGGGGAGAGGGAGGGGGGACAAGTACCCTAAAGCCCGGGTCGCGGTGCGGAAGGACAGTGTGAGTGCGCCCTTAAAAGTGCTTCAAATGCCTTTAATCTCACTAATATTTTAAATTAATTCAACTAATGTGACTTTTTCAGGCTCATTTCATCGATTAATACCACAAAATCTCAGAGTTTTGCTATTCTGACAGTTTTAAAAGTCCTTTTTTTGAACTGATTACATAAAAAATGTTATGAGTATTAAGGGAAAGTTGGATGTTGAGTATTTCCGGTGTGTTTGTACTTTTCCTGCAGCTCTGTAGTGTTTCTCCTGCAGCCACTTTCCCACAGTTTGATCCTTCCCTCCATCACTATTCACACAAATGCGCTTTCTTTAAAGCGCTGCACATTCCTGTGGACCTTTAAACGTCACACGGGAGGAGGCGGTGCTGCGTTCACTGCCCCTCCCCTCCCCCCAAAACCACGAGGCTCCAGTGTTGACAGGCCGGATCACCGCCCCGCAGGCACCGATCGCTCCGGCTCCTCTTGCTCACCGACACCGGCAGACAAAGCGCCTCCCTCGGCCTGTGACACCCACCGGCTCCCTCCGGTTAAACCCGCCGCCCCGACGCGCGCACGGTCGTTTTTAAAACCCCCCGTTTTTTACGCGTTTCTCGCCTCGAACCTCACAAAGGAAATCGCACATCCGGTCCTTTTTTTCCTCCTCTCCTTCCCCCCAGACTCCTCCTCCTCTTCATTTGTCAACAAAGAGGTTTGACAAGCTCGGAGAAGCCCTGCCCCCATGTTTCCATAAAAGGATGATTTGGCCATTCACGGCCGACAACCGAGCCGCTGCCAACCTCTTCCCTTCCGCGCACCGTTCATATGGTGCGTTGACTTCCTCCGTCGCCGTTAAAGCGGAGCTATCATGGCGGAGCGCGTACAGCAGCCCCCGGCCAAGCGGCTCTGCTGTCGACCGGGATACAATGTAGCGTGCAGGCAAGGCCAGCGGGCCGCGGGGGCGCAGTGTGGCGGCTCCGGTGCCAGCCAGGGCGCGTCGAGCAAAACCCAGAACCCGGAGACCCTGCTGGACATCGCGGCGCGTAAAGTCGCGGAGAAGTGGCCGTTCCAGCGGGTGGAGGAGCGTTTCGAGCGGATCCCGGAGCCCGTTCAGAGGCGGATCGTTTACTGGTCTTTCCCGAGGAGCGAGAGGGAGATCTGCATGTATTCGTCGTTCAACACCGGCGGCGGGGAGGACGTCGGAGGAAGTAGCAGCAGCGGCGGAGGCAGCGGAGGCGGAGGCGGCGGCGGGGAGAGCGGCGACGAAACGCGGCTGCCCTTCCGACGGGGCATCGCTCTGCTGGAGAGCGGCTGCGTGGACAACGTGCTGCAAGTCGGTGAGTTGATGCGATGCGCGGATGTAACTCAGAAAACAGCCAGGAAACAGCACTAATGGTCGGATGCGTGGATGTGGAGGGAGGACAAGTGTGGATAAAGTGTCCGGGTTTGGCAACAAAGGGGGAAGCGGTTCAGGCGGACAGAGAAAAGCCCACAATGGGGCTTTAAATCTGCTGCGTGCATGAATGGGAATGTGTGACTGACACACTGGGGCATTTAAATCCTGATTTGCTCGGGGGGCAGTTTGAATGTGAAACGCAGAGGCACAAAGCCCCTCCATCCATCCATCCACCCCCCCATCAAAAATCCTCTAATTGCGTTGAAAATCAAGCTGTGGCTCTCAACAAAAGAGGAATCCCCACATTTTCACATCCCGACGCCACCGGACTTCACTGGGAAACTTCCACCAGAGCGCGGATAAACGATCATTATCCTCTGTCTGCTGCTGGCTCCTTAATGAATTAGGCAAATGTGTCGATTTGTGTCACAAAAGTGGGGTTTTTGCAGGAAAAGTGGCGAAACTGGCACCAAAAATCACCTTAAAAGTGCTTCAAATGCCTTTAATCTCACTAATATATCAAATTAATTCAACTAATGTGACTTTTTCAGGCTGATTTCATCAATTTATATCACAATTTCTCAGAGTTTTGCTATTCTGACCTTTTAAAAAACCCTTTTTTTGAACCGATAACATAAAAAAAGTGTTGAGTAATAAGGGAAGTGCTCAGCGTTGGGTTGGGTGTCAACTGACGCACATTGCATTTGAATGAGTTGCTCTGTGTGGCACAGTTCAGATGCCTGTTTATGCACGTTGTGTCTTTTGTCAGCCCTGCATACTTTGGGTCCATCATCAGATGCATCGTGCGGCCCGTGAATGTGGAGTGCAGAGGCGGAGAGCAGCCCTCACGCCGTGGTCGTTACGTGTATTTAGGTCGATTGCATCCACGGTGTGTCCTTACTGGAATGCTTTGAGCTGCATAACCCATGCAGAAGTGAATGTGCTCGCATTGCAAAAGTGAGAGTCGAGCGGCCACCCTGTGTGTGTGTGTGTGTCTGTATGTGTGTGTGTGTCTTCTCCTGAGTGGAACAGGACCAGACACCTGTGCACGACAACTCTTCACGCCACCACCAACGCAATATTTGCTATATTTGAAGTGTTGGCGGTCGTCCCCTTTGAGATTTTAATTACCCCGCAGCACACGTATCCAATGCCCAGCGTCCCTATTGTGTGAGTTTGGCACTTTGTTCCTATTTTCATGTTCATTTGTGTCTTTCGAGCTTCCTGTCGCCTCCGAGAGGCACGGCACACAAAAGCACCTTTTCACTCCCTTGTTCAGCAGAAGAGAGTCGGAGAAGCAGGAAAAGCGTATTGAGCGCAACGATTCTTTCAAACGGGGCCGTGGTTCACACCGGTCTGCAGCCAACTGGGTTGTGTCTTTGTGTGTGTGCGTGTGTGTGTGTGTGTGTGTGTGAGGTGGAGGGATGGTTTTCAGCGTGCAGCCTTTTATCATTACACGCTCTGTCACCTGTGAGTTCACCAGACCCGGGGACACCTTCTCGGGGAGCGCTCCGGACTGTAATCCCATTACTCTGCATGGTTAATTTGAATTGTAATGCAATCTGAACACTTGAGTTGCTGCGTGACACGCCCCCCCCCCCCCTCACACACACACACACACACACACACACATACTTTTAAATGCATGTGGGCTTTGTGAAGGGCCACGGGGAATACACACACCAACGCAACCCACACACACACACACACACACACATCAGCCTCTGTCCTGCCAAAATAAGAGGCCTATATATTCCCACATATTGGGAAATGTTTCTGTAGGGATGAAACAGAATCTGGGTTGTTGTTCAGAGAGATGGAGGGGGGGGGGGGGGGGGGCTCGATCAGCGTACAAAGAGGAACAACACAAGTACACACACACACACACACACACACACAAGGAGGGTTTCTTTCTGGGCTGATTGCACCCCGGCCTGGAATTTGCTAGAAAAATAGAGCCAAGAAGTGATAAATAAAAGATGTAATCTCCCCACGTGTGGGCTGTACCAGAGGAGGGAGGGGTTTTTTTCTCCGCAACAGACCTTGAGGAAATGAATTGGCACACATTTGCCGTGTGGACCCCTCGTTCACCACAACAAACCCTCGCCGCTAATCAGCGCAAAGATAAAGGAAACCATTTTTTCTCCCCTCTCTCTCAAGTGCAAATACTGCAGCTTCTCGAGTTTAGACTCCAGGGCTACTTTACTCCCCTGGTTGTAGCCAATATCATAGTTGGCGGGGATGTTATTGAGCTGCGGGGTCGGGCTACCAGCACCAGAAGAAAACACCAAACTGTGCCGCTGCTCCGGATACACTCTGACGGCTGAAGGCAATTTAATACCAAACACTAATAAAAGTGTCCACAGCTGAAATGGGTCAGCTACTTCCACAAGCAGCTGGTTGTTTAAGCAAAAACAAACACTTCTGGTAGTTCGATGCTCTCTTCTCTTGCTTGTTCCTGTCTCGCACAGGAGTGAACTGAATATCTGGGGGTGGTTTTGAGTGTTTGTGCATTAAAAACGAGCGATTTTTAAAACCTCACATCAGAATAATTCAGATGAATCGATGATGAAATCAGGAGTTTGTGCTGGTTTCAGCTCATTAACCGACTCAAAGATCCATCCATGCAAATACGGGTTTTGCGGTTTCGTCTACTTCAACGTCAGAAAAGTAATTATTCCTTCATAACTGATCATTAACTGTTGCTAGGCAGTGATTTGATGCCACAAACAATCCACTGAGTCTCTTAATTCAAAACAGGAAAGTCTCTTTTACTGATTAATGCATCAAATTAGAATAAAACCTGCAGTTTTAAAAATGTACATGCCGATAAAACCTGAGGAACAAGTCCAAACCAAGTTGCCAGAGTAAACTAAACGATGCGCAGACAGACTGTTTCTTACTGAGACCAATTCAACGTCCTCCGTTATCTCTTTTTAAAGTCGCGGAGGAAGACGAGCTCCTCTGGCGCGAGGTCGTCCTGCAGTTGAGTTTCACGTAGAGAAGCAGCTGAGAGCATGAAAGCCTCTTTGATGTATTCAGGTTGCACTCGGGGAGCAGAAATGCATCCTGTGTGCAGAAACGGCAGCTTTCTACACAGAGTTTTGGGTTTATTGAAGAAGAAAAACATCCCAAAACAATGAAGCAAAAAGGGGGAAACGACTGACTGAGGTACGGGGAAATGTCCGATCATTAAACAGCTACGATTGCCGCAAACAAACCCTGACTACGGGGCCTAAAGGTTCAGACGATATGTGATGTATCACTTTTAACGCCATCTGTTGTGAGGGGGAACGAAAGGCCGTCCGTACGCATACAAACGTCACGAGTTGCGCTGCGCCACGTCTCCGCGTCAGACAAGGCTAACGCAAGTCTAATCTATGTACACGCAAAATAAAACCCTGCGTAGACATCACGACTTTGGTTTCCATGCACTTGTACGTATGTGATGTTAAAAAAACACAGGACAAAGAAGTAGTGTCCTCACAACAGTTGCAAAGGACGGTTGGCGGATGGGTAAACCGTCGTGTGCACAGATATTTTATAAAGTTTTGGACTTCGTGTTGGCGTTAAGGCTCATTTCTGCTCCCATTTTGTGCGTAAACAGAGACGTACGTTATCAATGCTCTAATTGTCTCTGTCCTCGTGCTTTTACGCGTCCTCTATGGTGGAATGGACGTTTTGCAAAACATCCTCTAGAGGGCTTCGCTCAGAAGTTACTCCAATAAAGTTTGAAAGAAAATAATTTACGACAACAACAAACATGGCGACAACGGAGAAGGAGGCAAAATGGCAGCAGGGGTCTGTGAGACGCTAAAGACATCCCAGAGTGTGGACAGAGAAGTTCAGAATTGCCCCCCGGGACAAATCAAGTTTTTTGAATTGAATTGAATTGAGACATCATTCACGGCACTCTTTGTGTACAGGTCTCCACACCGCCCCCACGATTTCCGGTGGTACTGCTACGTTTGGTCTCTATCAGTAAACATTCGCAAGCTTGCAGGATACGTGCAGAAAGACGGACGACAAGTACGGATAGAAGGCTCTGTCCGTATCCGTTTCCGTATGCGTCAAAGGGTCACCCAAGTCATTAGATCCACCCACTGGGGATCATGCATGTCTGTACAGGACTTAATGTCCATCCATCACATAGTTCTTGAGATATTTCAGTCTGGGGGGACATAACCAGAAGCATTTCACGATCATTTCACACTTCCTGGATGTTCTCATCAAGGCACTTCCAGTATTGTGGAGGACAAACTGGTTCTTTTGAAATCCAAGACTTTGATTGTGACTCTCAAAAGACATCGGTTTGATCTCCGGCCTCGATCGATCGCTGCCTCCTGGTCTCATCGTGAAACATGACGTGGTCCCTGCTCGTACTTCCAGTGCGTGTTGACGTATGTGTCTGAGCTGAAGTGTAGGTTTCAGTTTCACCTTAAAGTATAGGCTGCGGTGTTTGTGTGCGGTTAAACGTACGCTGTTACATTTACCTATGATGGTGTCTATACATGGTGAGAAAACATGCGCTGTAATATGTTTGTCACCCGTCCAACCCGGTTATTAGGTCACATTTAAGCTGCTTGCACTCTACGGGAGGTCAAGGCCGTCCTTTTACACACTTCACAGGCCCATCTCTCCTCGTCTGATCTCGTGTTTACGTGCTTCCATCTGCAGTTTGGGCTCAAAGGTCATTAAAACATCAATGCTGTGAGTTTGCAGCGTTCGTTATTGATGGGAAAATGGGAACCTCGCTCCCTCTTTCCTTTCCTTTCTCACCCACTCAGCCAGGAATTATTAAAAGCCCGGACTGAAACTAAGGATTGTTCTCCTTCTCGATTGATTGATTGGTCAGAAAACAGTGAAACGTGTCCTAAAAGCCCAGGTCGACCTGTTCGGATCGCCTGTTTTGTCAAACTAACGGTGCAAAACCCCAACGATTATCTATGGAAGACAAAGCAAAGCATCAGACCAAAGACGCTGCATGAGGAGGAGACGCAATTAGCAACAAACATAACGATTCGCTTCACAACACTCCCCCCCCTCTGAAGATCCACGCCGCCGTCTTCTGGCATCTTCCCGCGAGATTTACACAACGAGATTTCGCAACGAGACTTCTCCATCTTCCCGTAATCGAGTCAGACACTTGTGAGAACAGACCCGTCAGTGGGAAAACTAACTCCTTTTAGTGTACGAACATTTATGGAAGTAATGGTCCTCAAGATGCAGTTCCTTTCCAAACCGCAACCAGCACCAAACCTATGTTTAGCCTAAATGCGAAACGTCCTCTCGACCAATCAGAATCCAGTGAGCGTTGTATGCGATCCAACATGGCGGCGCTCTGAAGCAGAAGAGTTTTTTGTGTCGTCCGTTTGTTCAACACGTTCAGACTGAGTGAAAGTGAAAAAAACGACTAAAAACAAATGAAAAACACCACAAAAATGTGACAAAATTACTGAAAACAGATGCAAAATACCACAAAAAGTGAAAAATAAAGGCCAAAAACAGATGAAAACACTACAAAAACGACTAGAAACTGATGAAAAAACACAAAAACGATTAAAAACAGATGAAAACACCACAAAAAAGTGACAAAATTACTATAAACGGATGCAAAATACCACAAAAACCTGAAAAAAATGACTAAGAACAGATGAAAAAACAAAGACGATTTAAAAATGATAAACTCATAAATGACTATAAACTGATGAAAACTCTCCACCAATCAGAATCCAGTGAGCGTTCTATGCGATCCAACATGGCGGCGCTCTGAAGCGGGAGAGTTTTTGGTGTCGTCCGTCCGTTCAACACGTTCAGACTGAGCCATAAAAACATTCTGACAAGATAAACTGAATATTAACCAAATGTGTGGGTCTGGGTAAAAAATGTGATTTCCTGAAAACTATTCAAATGGATTTATAGCGTTTTGGAAAAGAGCTCCTCAAATATAGAAAAATCCTTCTGGTATTACCGTCAATTTTAGTTTTTTATAACATAACACCGTCTGTTTTAACGCGATTTTAGTCAAACAAAAGAGTGAAATGATCATTTTTAATGTATACGTATAAATATGTAAGTTACCACGACTGTAAGGTGCTGGAAAAGCTTGAAAATGGACCTTGAAAGTGCTTGAAAGAGCTTGAATTTGACCCCGTTAAAGGTGCAGACAGAGCGTGAATAACATGAAAATACAACCTGAAAATGAGGTTTGCTGTTATTTTCAGCAGCATTAGTGGTTAAAAAAGACCTTTGAATGCCTTCACCGTGCTGCCCCGAGCTAATCACTGTTAGCCCCGTCCGACTGTTAGCGACTCTCCTGGATTTCTCTGTTTATACACGAAAAAAAACGTCTCCATGGCTTATTTGATGTATGTAAGTGCCGAAAAAGACCATTTAGTGCCGGATTACACTTTAATTACCAGTATGACCAAGAAAACAAAGTGTCTTCTGTGTCTGATATGTAACTCTGTGATTTTGATTTTGCGTCACGGAAACGCAAAAATAATTAATGAATCCTCCTTAAATGCGTGTAAAGCTTGACGCTCTCTTAAGGTGTTTCCTTCTCTCACTTAACGGTAATACGGAAACACCGTTGCAGGATAAGCTCTGACGCGGCGAACATCTAACTCACGCGGCTGCAGCGTCTCCTCGCATATACCCATAACGTGTCTTCGTCTCCTGAAGACCTTTTCTGCACCTTTTCTCTCGTAGGTGCGGTCAGATGACCTGAGGCGACTTATTCTGTCTCCGGTTAGCAACCTTGATATCCCCTTCTCTGTTCGCGGGCGGATCAGCGACGCGGCCTCGTTCGATGGAAACGCGCCTTGGATTCAAACTTCTTCTTCTTTTTTTTGCGGCATTTCAAAAGTTCCCTTAAAGTTCACTTGCTAATGTTCTATCAGCATGTGATGTTTGGAGCTGGAGCTACTTTTTAACTGCCTTTCTATATAAAGAGAGACAGTTTAGTCCAGTCTATCCCAACATAGGGGTCGGGCCCCTCTGAAGGGTCGCCGGATGAATCTGAGGGGTCGGGAGAGACAGAGAAGGAGGAAAGTTTCGTTTTTTTAAGCTAAATGTTGGATAATTTTACCTCTTTTGGCCTTGATCTCAGTCTCAATCTCATTATCATATGTAAATAAACTTAATCCCAGCTCTTCCAGATCTCAGTCCCTAGCTGCGACTAACTAGTGTTTATTAACGCGGCTTCATGTAAACTCAAATATCATCTAAATTATAGTGTGATACAGTCCATATTTATACACTTGACTGCTTAACTCAGCATACTCTGATTAAATTAAAGCACACACACACACACACACACACACACACACTCACACACCCCACATACATGAAGCCTCAGGCCTTTTTGTGTACACACTGATTACTGACGCCTCGCTCTCTCATCTGCAACTTTATGAAGAATCAATGAATCAGCGCGCCTACTGAATGATGCAAAAGCTGAGGGAGGGAGCGTGCACACACACACACACACACACACACACACACACACACACACACACACACACACACACACATACACACACACACACACACACACACACACACACACACACACACACACACACACACACACACACACACACACACACACACACACACACACACAGCGCTCAGCCTTGTAGGTTGTTGATCAGCATTAATGGTGTATGCATGGCAGGCCTCTGCTCTGCAAGATCAATTTTTATTGGAGCCTCATCGGTCGCGTGCCCGGCTGCATCTCTCAGACATCTTTTGAAAAATGTTTCCTACACCACAGTGACCACGCGGGCGTGTAAAAGTAAGGGGCCGAGGCAGTGGATGCTGATGTCCGACATCCAAATCAGTCTTAATTGTGTTGTTGTTGTTGTCGCCTGTTGAAGTGTTGGAGTCGTGCCCGGGTATTTTCCAGGTCAGCGTCAAAACACCACGAGGAATGTAGCGTTCTCATTTCTGCTTCCACACCGAGAGAGAAGCTCAAAGGGGAATTTCAGCATTTTTAAACATGTATTTCTGCGTCAGTGAGTGTTTTTACAACAGTCAGTATTGAGTGAACCGGCTGAACCTGCACACCGACGACATCCGTCCACTAAAAGAGTTTGTTTTCACACCGACGGGCTCAGACTGGCCTCACAAGAGTCTGACCGGATGATGCAAAGATGGAGACGTTTCCGTTCTCCTGCCACGCTTCGGTGTTTAGCTACTGATGCAGGTCAACACAGTCCCTTTAGCTCATAGCATTAGCTTAGCATTCGCAAGCGTGTCCAGTCCTGGAGCAGCATGTCTCTGCAGTAAAATGGTCTTTGGTAGGACGTCTTGTCCTCTTTGTCTGCGGTAGCGTCCCCGTCAAACTGCAGCCTGATGCTCTGAAGGTGCAGTGTGTCCGGAGTTAACGCTGCCTTCAAGTGCTCTGGAAAAGACGGTACTTTCCACTTGTGAACTGGAAATTACCAGTGCGTTGTGTTCAAGTGCTTTTGTTGTCGCGGTGAAATGAAAGCCTACATGCCCTGGTAATTGGGGGAAACCATTTTAGACTACTTCCTCTCATACGGCGAGAAGAGACTTTATCAAAACCATCACAGGCTGTATTTTGTCATAGATCATGAATATTAGATTTTTAAAGCACAATAGAGAACGCTAATATTCCTGTTTCAGCTCCATAAGCTTGGTCTACCCTCATCTGAAGCACACAATCTTCCCCACCAGCTCAAAAGCATCGGGTTGTAATTACGTCGACTCTTGCGTTGCGCTCTGCCGCGTTGAAAAAGGTCAAAGGTCGTCTCATCTCGGCAACTCGTGTATCGAAATGTTCTAGGTGCTCCCCGAAGGAAACTACCGTGTGAGGGGGGATTCGTGTACAGTTTCAACGTCAGCTTTTGGTATTTCCCATATTTTCCACAGGACGTGAAGGCTCCACAGACACAACCTGTGCCCGTCTGCGTCTAAAGGGACTCCCCCTGTGCCTCCGTCCCGTGCCCCGGGCTTTAGGGTCCTTGTCCCCCCCCTCCAGGCCCGTTTGTACTCACACTACCTGGGCCTCGGAGAATGCTTCTTGCTGCCTATACGTCATCACGCCGTAACACGTCACACGCATTGATGACGTCATGGCGATGCGTGGCTTTGTTTCCAGATCTTTCCGTAGACCTCAGAGTTTTTGTGCGTCTTGTCGACTGTTTTTGAATCTTTTCATCGACCAAATCTGCAGTAAACACTCCACCTCCGCATCACACCAACGTGAACCTTTCACCGCCATTGTTTGAAATGTCCGCGCATGGTCCCTCCTTCTTTTTTCTACGTCCCAACAGGCGCACAGGAAATGACCTCAGAACTGCCGTAGGCCTCGTGCTCGTACACGTGCACACGCTCGTGCTCGTACATGTGCAAACGTGCTTTACAAAAGCCCACCTCTAGGCGCGGTACGGTTGCACTCACACTGGTCAAACGAACTAGACTTCAGCCGTGAAACGTGTTTGGACACGGTACGGATGGACAGTGTGAGTTCGCCCTCAAAAACAAGCTGCTCGGTGCATTTTCGCAAACAAACTGGAACAAAAGGAGCGGTTGTTGGGGACTATTTTCAGCGGCGGATTAATCCACATTTGGTGCTTTGGTCTAGTGAGTATTTGGGACAGTGTGTGTGTGATTGAGTATGTGTGTGTTTGTTTATGGTGGTGTTCAGTCCAACAGTGGAGGATAATGTAGTAAACAGGACCTTGTTGTGTTGTTGTTGTTTTTGGTGTTTTTATGGGATTCATGAAGCGGAGGAGTGATACTGAACATCATCCCTGATCCTCTCCGGTTGGTTAGTAGTTAAAATTAGCTCATAATCTCTCGCCACAGCTGCTCCACACGGTTTAGCACTCTCTCCACATCCATCCGCGTCTCCCTGATCTGTATTCCTCTGCCGTATCGCTTCATCATTAACCTTCAACTCGAGGGAGAGGAGAGGCGGCGGAGCAGGGAGGAGGGTGGTGGAGGGTGGAGGAGGGGAGGAACTACTTTACCTCCGTCTGCACTCAATCAGCGCCGTATGAGCTGTTTTGTTCTCGCCCTGGTTAGATGTGAATCTAACTATAACTCATAAAACTAACCCCAACAAATGTCAGAAAACAGTGAAAAATATTCATCACCTTATCTAAAGCTCAAGGTGACGTCGGCAAATCTCTGTTTTTCCCCTAAAATCTCAAATATTCAGGTTTCGAGCCGCGAAGGTGAATCGAAAAGTAAACAGAAAATCAATCTGCATCTGTTTTGTGAATAATTTTCCCTCCCGCTCCACCAAGGACGTCTCACACTCCTTGAATATGCTTGAATTTTAATGTTGTGTTCTCAAGGTTTGGATAAATTACTTGAAAATGCTGCAAATTTTATCCACACAACAAATAATTAGAGAACAGAGATTTCATTAGTTTTCTTCTCCTTCTGATGTTACGATCAATTTGAGTTGTTTGTAACATAATAACACCGTCTCCTTTAACGTGATTTTAGTAAAACAAAAGAGTGAAATGATCATTTTCAGTGTAAACGTAGACATGTGTGATTCACCACGGCTGTAAGGTGCTGGGAAAGCTTGAAAATGCACCTTTAAAGTGATTGAATTTGACCGTGTAAAGGGGAACGAACCCTGTGTGTTTCCTCTCTGTTTTTGGGGCGACTGTGGCTCAGTGGAGGAGTGGGTCGTCCTTCATTCGAGAGATCGACGGTTCCGATCCCGAGCTCCCCCGGTCAACATGTCGAAGTGTCCTTGGGCAAGACACTGAACCCTGAATTGTTCCCCGTGCTGCGCATGGGTGTGTGAATGTGTGTGAATGGTTAGATTAGAGCAGCGGTGTCAAACTCTAATTCACACTGGGCCAAATTTAAAAACTGGGACAAAGTTGCGTCCCAAACTCAATATTGATGTGTAACGTTGACTCTTTCCAGTGCAGCTCCTTGTTGTTGTCGTGGTGTTTCTTCTGTTTGATTCTTTGGTTACAGCCACGGTGACAAACAGCTCTTTACCTTCACACACAGATCATCTGCTGAAAGATCCTGTCCTCCATCTTTCTTTGGGGCGTTTTTGGGGAGGGGTGGATTCAGTGTGTCTGCAGAGACTGGTAGCATGGATGCTCATGTGTGTTAGGGTCAGGGTTAGGGTTAGGGTCAGGGTCAGGGTTAGGGTCAGGGTTGGGGGTTAGGGTTTGGGTTAGGGGTTAGGGGTTAGGGTTAGGGGTTAGGGTCAGGGTTTGGGTTAGGGGTTAGGGTTAGGGGTTAGGGTCAGGGTTTGGGTTAGGGGTTAGGGTTAGGGTCAGGGTTTGGGTTAGGGGTTAGGGTTAGGGGTTAGGGGTTAGGGTCAGGGTTAGGGGTTTGGGTTAGGGGTTAGGGGTTAGGGTCAGGGTTTGGGTTAGGGGTTAGGGGTTAGGGTTAGGGGTTAGGGTCAGGGGTTAGGGGTTAGGGGTTAGGGTTTAGGGGTTAGGGGGGTTAGGGTTAGGGGGTTAGGGGTTAGGGTTAGGGTTAACCTAGACGTGTATGTGCTTTATACTCGTGGGCCAGCTCTCACAGAACCTTGATATGATCTTGGGGGGGCAAATATAATTACACCGCGGGCCTGAGTTTGACACCCCTGGATTAGATGGTGTGTAGGTGTCCACTGCCATCTGTGTGAATTGGTGAATGTGACATGTGTGAAAGCGCTTTGAGCGGTAAGAAGACTAGAAAGGCGTTTTATAAGTACAGTGCTTTACAAGTCCATTTTGATTTTTCATGAAACTCTGTGGAAGGTCGTAACCGGAGCCACAAAAGAACCCATTTAGTTTGAGAGCAGATCCAAAAACAAAAGACGGATGATGCACAAATGATTTGTTACTTTCATTAACATTGTGACGGGGGCTTTTGTGCTGCGTTCACGTGGTGTCGGAATAATTGGAAAACTGAGTTTCACACTGGGAAAATGACTTCATGGAGGTCTGCTCCTCTGTCTTTGCCGTACATGACGGTAAATGTCTTGTGGTTTTGGGCTGTTTGGAGGACTTTTAGCCTCTGTACGTGGTCGCCCTTAGTTTTGTTTGTGGAGTAATTGATTAATTGCTTGATTCCTTAGTTCCAGCACTAGATCCACCTCTCAGAGAAAACAGTGAAGTGGTTTTCTCTGGGGAGTTCAATCAAACCCCACGTCGCCTCGGCAAGTCGCAGCCTGCCGCCGTACTCGCCTCCTGGGGCCGCTGGGTCTCACGGGGGGGTCTCCGCAGAGAGGAGCGCCCTTCGGACCTCCGCAGCGCCGCAGCTCTGCAAACAGAGCGCTTTAGTTAACAACAGGTGAAACGCTGCGACGCTTTTTCAAACGTATTCTTTTCTCTTGAGGTCGTCGTCGACAAACTGCCCGTCCTTGATCGTTTTTTGGGTCTTAGGAGAGAAAAATAAGAAGTCGCAAAGAGAGGAAATGAAACAGCTGTGTGTGCGTGTCTGTGTGTGTGTGTGTTTGTGTGTGTGTGTGTGTGTGTGTGTGTGTGTGTGCGTGTGTGTGTGTGTGTGTGCAGACTGAATGAGAAGCGTTTGTCTTCGTGGAGCAGGCGGGCGGCCTGAGCCTGAATCACAGGCAGATTATGAGCAATGCTTACCTTTTTAATGGGAACTTAAAGGTGTCATCCATCACAGGCTGTTACCTCGTGGCTCACAGCCGCAGCAGCGTAATGAAGACTGATGGTCCTCCCCGGTCTCCTCACACAACGCGCACGTCGTAGCAGCTGAAGTGAAACCAGTTCTTGTTGTGTTTTGATGTTTTGTAATTACCAAAAAGAAGAAATTTAAGGCCTATGGGTGCTGGAGATCCTAGTTTGGTTTGGAAACTGAGGTGATGCAGGATGCAAACGCGTGACAGGTGAGCTGAACGCTGTCACGCAACATCACTTTAACTGTTTATATCTCAAAAACAAATGAATTAATGTGATAAAGAAGTGCAATAATCAGTAATGTGTATATATTATGACGTGCTGTCTGTAAATATGTAGTTTCCTGCAGCTATAAGGTGCTAGAAAATAGAGATGGACCGATACATTGGATATTTATTTTTTTACGTGTATCGTATCGGCCAATGCGGACTGCTGCGTTCACCGTTCCCGTCGTTGTTCACAGACAGGCGTTCACAGGCAGCTCCGTGTTGCTGGAGATGCTTTTTTAAGTTCAATAAATGCTCCTTTTTTTTAAATTGAGACTCGTAACATTTGTTTTCATCATCGTGTGATTTTATGATGTTAATTGAGGGAGAAAAAGTCGTATCAGCTTCAAATATCGGCTCAAAACAACGCGTATCGGTCAGCGGCTGAGGCTGAGGTGGGCCCTAAAAGATCCATACGGGTCGTTCCCGACTGGAAAAGCTTGAGAAGTGCTTGATACGGCGTTAAACTTAGAGGATGCAGGTGAGATTTTAATTGTTTATAGCTCAAAAACAAATTATGTTGATGTTGAGTTCATTAAATGCAGTAAAACTCAAGTCTAACTTCTCACCTTTGTGACCAAATATCGTTTAATCTCTGTGTTGACGAGAGTCTTCAGAAGGACGCCGACACCGGTGAATTAGCCGTGTGCAAACACCTGGAGCTGCTGGTCGTCCACATTCAATGCTGTCAACACACCTGGGCCCAAACTTCAGTCCTTCACAATAAAATACCCTTCAACAGCTCCAAAATAAAGCGTAAAATCTTCTGCATTTCCATTTTTAATGTAAACCGCCGCCTGAGCATCGGCCAAACGTTCTCAATGCTTTCCCCTCATCAAAGTAACTCTCCTTTACTTATTAGATTTATAAATATATTATATATATATATATATATATATTATATTATATTCACTTGTAGATTCTCAAGTGTGTAAATGAATTCAGCTTGCTCTGTGGTGGCGATCGCCCAGGAAAAAGCACCACGAAGAGACGGGAAACTGCGTCAGAACGCATGTGCTCGGATAGAAACGATGCCAGCGAACGGCGTCTGCCTGGTGCCACAGAGACGTTTAACTGTCCGCGGGTTGGACAGCTACGACAAGGAGCTGAAATGCAACTTTGAAAGCTCTGTAAGGAAGAGGAGAGGCTGCAGACGAGAGGTTGCAGAGGAGAGGCTGCAGAGGAGAGGCTGCAGAGGAGAGGCTGCAGGGAAGAGGCTGCAGAGGAGAGGCTGCAGGTTCGGGCGCACAAGCCGCCACTTTCTGAGTGAAATCAAAGGAAATGTTTAGGGTTGCAAAGGGACAAAAGTCTCAATACACCAACAGTTTATAAGCAGTGATATGTGTCGATTGAGTCTGCAAATCTACCCATAAGATCCGATTATCCCCCAGGAAAAAGCACACGCCTCCCTCCTGCGCTTGAACCTGCTCTGCCAGATAACGCTCCTGCCATCTGCTCTCGGTATCTGTGCGCCTGTGCTCGCCGGGGCCCGGGGAGAGAGGCCATCGCAGTGTTTACTCAGCCAAATTTACCAAGTGCCCACACCGTGTCACATAATGTAAACTCGAGTGGCGTCACGGGACCTGAAAAACCACCCGCTTCCTGCCTTCTGCTGCAGCTCTTCCACTCGGGGATGTCCTGTCTGCTCTCAGTTTGTCGTCCTCCGCCCTCTCTGCACGCTCCGCCGTCTGTGTGAATCCGTAATAACAAGCAAATGATCTCGTTCTCCTGGTCCGTCTCTCCCCCCCCGAACCTTCAGCGCACATCCCTGACTCATAGACGCAGCTTTTTTGTTTCAGGGTGAGCGCCTCGAAGCTTCGACGGAGACGGCGTGTTGAAGTTTAAACGGGTAAAACCGGGTTTCTACGGTGCACCCTGAAACTATTTGACTGTGTATCAGTCGTCTCAACCCTTCCAGGCAAACTGTTGCACAACAACACAAAGGAATCCCACAGTTTCCTCTCCACTTTATGAATGAATCAGTTAATAAATGATGTGTTTCTGAATCCCGGCTGGGGCCCTTCTGTGTGGCGTTTGCATGTTGTCCCCGTGTCTGCGTGGGTTTTCTCCGGGTTCTCCGGTTTCCTCCCACAGTCCAAAGACGTGCAGGTGTTCGGTTCATTGATGACTCTAAATCACCCGTAGGTGTGAATGGTTGTCTGTCTCTGTTCGTCTCTATGTGTCCTGTGATAGACTGGCGTCCTGTCCAGGGTGGACCCCGCCTCACGCCCGATGTCAGCTGGGATCGGCTCCAGCCCTGATAGGGACAAGCGGTTGAAGATAAATGAATGATGATTAAAGCGTTTACGTGGAGCCAAAGGGTCACTTCTCATTATAAGTGGTGGATTAAAGCATTGTATAAATGCAGTCCACGTCCCGTTATCCTCTGTGATGATGAGGGGAATATGTTTTGGGTATTTTTTGGAGGGTTGGTCGAACCAAACAAGCAATATAAAGTCCTCATTTTAAGAATCTGTGATGGGTTTTATGCTGTTTCTTCCCTCCAGAGCCACAGGAGACGTTACGAAAATTTTTATACACAATAGGTAGTTTTCTCCAACACGACCAAACTCACCTGAACGTATGAAATCAGCGGTGTCCATTTACTGAACATCAAAATACTCAGTAGATAATTTGAGAATGGAGATAATTATCAGTTGCAGACCTTATACGAATCAAAACTCATCTTTGATCATTAGCTAGACTACCTGTTGCTTTAAAAAACACACACAACTCACATGCACACACACTCACTCCCAAACACACTCACTCACACACACACACACCTCAGAGGTGACACAAGTTCACACAAGCCCTGCAGACTCATCCGGTATGCGTCCGCGGGTATGCCTGGCATGCACCTGCAAGTTGAGTCATTGTTTTCATCTGTTAAAGAGGAGTAACGTCGGTGTGTGTGAAACAGGACGCCCTGGAAAAGCGTATCGACTGGGCTTTGGTGCAGTCTGCAGCGGGGCGAGGCGGCGCTGGTTAAAGGTCCGTCAGATGAACGTGGACCCGGAAACTCCTGCATTCAAACTCCTGCTTACGTCAAAGCGCAGACGTATTATCTCCTGACTGTACTTTAAGACTCAGAAGTTCTCCCTCTGCATAATGTATGATGCTTTATAACATTATTACTTATTACTGGAGCATCAGTGTTACTGTTGTGGCTCCTTTGTACAGAGTTTATAATCAGTGTTAGCGCTTTGGGGCTGTTAGCGTCTCTCCAGGATTTCTGTGTTTCTCAATGAAAGAATCCGTCTCGGTGGCTTATTTGATGCATATTCATGCTGAAAAAGACAGTGGAGTGCAAATACGCCGGAATTACACTTTAAACATGCTATATCCTAATGTATTGTGTATGTATGTGTCTAAGGGCGCACTCACACTGTCCTTCCGCACCGCGTCAAAACAGGTTTTTCGGGTCAAGCCTAGTGCGTTTGACCAGTGTGAATGCAACCGCTCCGCGCATAACTGCTGCCAGCTGGCCGTCCACGGCCCGTCTGAGAGAGGTGGGCTTTTGTAGAGCGCGAGCGCACGTGTACGAGCATGAGCACGAGGCCTACGGTGGTTCTGAGGTCATTTCCTGTGCGCCTGTTGGGACATAGAAAAAAGAAGGAGGGACCATGCGCGGACATTTAAAACAATGGCGGTGAAAGGTTCACGTTGGTGTGATGCGGAGGTGGAGTGTTTACTGCAGATTTGGTCGGTGAAAAGATTCAAAAACAGTCGACAAGACGCACAAAAACTCCGAGGTCTACGGAAAGATCTGGAAACAAAGCCACGCATCGCCATGACGTCATCAATGCGTGTGACGTGTTCCTGCGTGATGACGTATAGGCAGCAAGAAGCATTCTCCGAGGCCCAGGTAGTGTGAGTACAAACGGGCCTGGAGGGGGGGACAAGGACCCTAAAGCACGGGGCACGGGACGGAGGCACAGTGTGAGTGCGCCCAAGTTTTAGAAAGCATAGATCACAGGTATCAGCTCCATGCATCTGTCGGTGGGTCGGTGTAATCACGTTCGCAGCTCTGTCCTGTGTGTCGGACTGAAACCGTGAGGTGACGAATCACATGGCGTCTGAGCAGGAAACCAGAGCACCAGCTGGTGAAGGAGATGCAGCGAGGAAACCGAGCCGCTCGGTCGGTCGGCCGAAGGTGCTCAGACAGGAAGAGACGAGATAACGCGAGGCAGCAGAAACCAAAATAACTTGACACACACAAAGAGGAGAGGCTGATTGTTTTAGTGTTGTTTATCTTTGCACTCACCCAGAACTGTTGAGCAAGCTTTTATCATGTCGAGGAGGTTTAGTGTGTGTGTATGTGTGTGTGTGTGTGTGTGTGTGTGTGTTGTTCTGGTTTGATACGGCGTGGCGTGCATCCTGTTGTGACAGCGAGGGCCCCCTCCTCCTCCTCCTCCCCTGTGACGCCGTAGGAAAGTATTCTCTGCTCTCACAGACGTTGTGACGTTTACGCCGACAGTTAAACGGTTTCTCTCAGACAAAGACAAGCCCAGATAATGTTGCTGGGCTAGTTGTTCAACACACACACACACACACACACACACACACACACACACACACACACACACACACACACATGCGTACAGCAGATACACACACGCTTTCTTCAGAGCTGATTTAAACCCTTTAAATGAATCACCAATGAGTCCAAATTCTTTAATTGCAGCTTCTTAAACGTGAATATCTCCTGGTTTCTTTCCTCCTCTGTGGCCGTAAACCAAACATCTCTGAGCTTTGGACAAAATAAACTCTGATTCGCATTTTATTTGACCCGTTTTCTGACATTTTATACACCAAAATGAATCGACAATTCAAATAATTGTTAGTTGCAGCCCGTCGTTACAGATCCAAAGGACATTAAATACTTTATTTTGCTCGTGAAATGCTCAAACATAGATGTTAAGTTTCTGTTCTGTGTGTGTGTGTGTGTGTGTGTGTGTGTGAGGTGCGCGGGTTATCTCTTTTATAAACACCAGTTTCTGTGCGGGTTAACGCATCCGTCCAAAGTGAGTTGTCAGTTACTTTGAGTCATAATTGACTTGAGTGCAGCAGCATGAAGGAAGCGTTCCCTTTGTGCTTCTGCCTTTGTGACCTCTCTGGTTTCACTTGTGTCTGTGTGTTTGTGTGTCTGTGTGTCTGTGTGTTTGTGTGTCTGTGTGTTTGTGTGTCTGTGCGCGAAACGCAGCGTGTGAATGTGGGAACTACACATACGCTTACTGGAAATGTTTGCCACAGTCACATGGGTTTGTTTTTTTTACTTTAACTGCTGTAAGGTCTTTTTTTCACAGTCATACAGGCACCCTGTGTGTGTGTGTGTGTGTGTGTGTGTGTGTGTGTGTGTGTGTGTGTGTGTGTGTGTGTGTGTGTGTGTCTGTTTGTGTGTCTGTTTGTGTGTGTCTGTGTCTGTGTCTGTGTGTGTGTGTGTGTGTGTGTGTGTGTGTGTGTGCGTGCGTGCGTGTGTGCCTGTGTCTGTGTGTGTGTGTGCGTGCGTGCGTGTGTGCCTGTGTCTGTGTGTGTGTGTGTATCTGTGTGTCTGTGTCTGTGTGTGTGTGCGTGCGTGCGTGTGTGTGTGTGTGTGTGTGTGTGTCTCACATGACGTGACGTTCTTTGGGTTACGAATGTTTCTCCGGTTTAAAAAGAAAAGTCCTTGAAAACGCAGAGGTTTGAAAAGCTCACCCTGCAGAGCGGCTCGTTCCTCCTGACAGAGAACACCACATCAGTGAAGTAAAGCTACAATAACGGTCCAAATAATCGCCACTAAAAGCTACAACGAGCGACGCACGCAGTCACCGCCGATGGTTGCTGTGTTTGACCCTCTGCTGTACATAAACGTGAGTTATCGCGGCTGCACGGGGCTGAAAACGCTGGAAATGATCCATGAAAAGTGCTTTAACTTGACTTTGGAAGAGCTGTAGGAACCCTGCATACACACACACACACACAGACACACACACACACACACACACACAGAGGCTGTTTGGTGACCTCCAGGAAGCGACTGCTGTCAGTTCAGAGGTCAAAGGTCATGGAGAGGAGGCTGTTTCCAGCAGGTGTGTTTGTTTGGACAGATGCAGAATCACAGACTGGGCTTCACTCGTGGTCGTTTTCCTCTTGGTCGTTATTTTGAATGATGTGCAGCTAATATTTATTTATTTTATAATTAATTATTTGAAATTACAACTGAAGGATGAAGGATAGGAAATGGAGGGAAAGCGCTGCAGGTCGGTCGCTGTCGTACATGGTAACGTTTTATAGTTTTGGTATTTAAAGTATATTTCTCGTCTCCGTCGAGGTCCGTTCTCTCTAACTTGATCCAATCGTCCTCGCCTACGGGAGTCTCCATCTTGTCAGACTTTGACTCATTTCCTCTGACCAAAAAAGGGCATGTATGTGACGTTGTGGGGAGGGGCGTACGTCCATCTGGCTGACGTTTACCTCCGAGGAGAAGTGAGGGCCAGAGGCTAGCTGTCACTCAAGAGGCCACGCCCCTAATTATTCATAAACTTTAACCTCAAATAAAATAAAAACTAGCCCCTCCCCCTCAGTGTTGTCATGGAGATCTGAGCTAAACACACAGACTAGAATGTTCTTTTGTCCTTAAACAGGTTTAATGATGCTGTGTAAACGGCCTGTTTAACATGGGGCTCAATGAGAAACTGCTCTGTTATGAAACCTGCCCCTAGTGGACACTCAGAGAACTGCAAATAACGTAAAATAAACACTAGCATGGTACAAAAAAATTCTCTTCCTTATTGGATCGTCCTGGAGATCGCTGTGGTTGGGGCTTGGTTTCCAGTCTTTATGCTAAGCTAAGCTAAGCTAAGCTAAGCTGTTTCATATTTAACGTGCCATCAATCTCTCTGCACGAAATGTCGACCTATTCCTCTCTCCTGATTCGGAGGATGTTCAATTTAATAAACGACAATCAGATCCAACATGTAAGCAAACGCTAAAAGCTTTTTATTTGATTTTATTCACGTCTTCATGGGATTCCTGTGCTCATTAGCGGCAGCGCGAGGACGTCCGCGGAGGCCGCGCTCGGTCTCTGGAGTGGGAACAAATGCATTTGGAGAGGAGAGGCTCTGGCCGGCCCGCCGACGGTCCTCCGAGGCCAAACAAATGACTTTCACTGAGCACGCCGGGAACACACAGCACTCAAACAAATGCTATTAAAAGCAGGGGGGGGGGGGGGGGGGGGGGGGGGGGGGGAATCCTCTTCCGTCCCCTTTTTAGAGGCTGAAACCTCTGATGGCTGTTATTCATCGCAGCAAAGACACACGGACGTGGATTTGCCGGTGAGATTGCATGTTTGTGCGTCCGCGATCCTCCGCGGAGGAGCCGGCTCCATCAGCGAACGGGCGGTTTCTGAATTAATCTAAAAGTAGAGCTCAAAGTGACTCAGTAACACACTTTTACCTTCTGCATGTTGTGTGTTTGTGCATGTGTGTATGTATTTCTGCAGCTGTAGTTATTTTGCAGACTAAGACGTATAAAAAACGTATCAATGCATCATGTTTTCATGTGTTTTGTACATAAAATACATTAAATACCCGGCAGCATATAAAATAATTAGTCAAAAATAACTTCATTAAGAATATTTAACATTATTATACATGATATTTAGAACGTATTGGATTGTCATTCATCCTCAACCGCTTATCCCGGGGTCGGGGTCGCGGGGGGGCTGAAGCCGATCCCAGCTGACATCGGGCGTGAGGCGGGGTCCACCCTGGACAGGACGCCAGTCTATCACAGGACATATAGAGACGAACAGAGACAGACAACCATTCACACCTACGGGTGATTTAGAGTCATCAATGAACCGAACACCTGCACGTCTTTGGACTGTGGGAGGAAACCGGAGAACCCGGAGAAAACCCACGCAGACACGGGGAGAACATGCAAACTCCACACAGAAGGGCCCCAGGATTCAAACCAGGAACCCTCTCGATGTGAGGAGACAGTGCTGACCACTATATAAGATTTATAAGACGAGCCGCCCTCGAGGAGGAGGAGGATAATACAAAAACAACAATCTATTGAATCCTAGTGAGCCATTTGGCCGGTGGACAGAATACACAGGGTTTATTTATGGTGTCTCACACACACACACACTCACACACACACACACACACACACACACACACACACACCCGTCTAAAGATAGCACTGATTAGTTCGTACTGTAAGAAGTGACAATCGCTAAAGAGGGACACAGATTGACCCGGTTAACTCAAATCCTCGTTGACCTCCTTTTTAAGTTCACACAGATCCTCCAGCTCCTCACACACACACACACACACACACACACACGCACACACATACACACACGCACACACACACCCACACACACACCTAACTTTGGCTTCTAATGGTCGCCGATGCTCAGTTGACGTTCCTCCGCGCTTCTTTTTTATGTTATTTACGTATTTGGTTTTGGTTCCCATGGCGATAGGGATGGGAGTTTATACGTAAACGTCAGGCCTACGCTGGTTTTTCAGCACTGATGCCAGATGTGAGTCTGAACACATCGTCGATGAAATTTTATTATATATATTTATTTATATATTATATAATATTTGTACGGCTTCGTCAAAGACTCTGCGCGGTGCTCACGTTCTTACAACAGGATGTTTAACGGACATCACTCGCTGCACCATCGTCATCTTTCCTGCTGATGCGTGCACCGTTTCTTCCTCTCCATCGTGACTCCTTCTTGTTGCTACGCCACGTGGCGACGCATGTTACAATAACAGATTTAGCCTGATTCTCTTTTGATGTTGCCTCTGTTAGCATCTCAGGGATCAGTTAGCATTAGCATAGCAACCGCCGAACACTTCGATGAAGCGTCGGTTATTCTGTTATCAGTTCCACAGACATGTGCTAGAGTCTCAAGGACGCGCACACGGTGGTTCTTCCTCTTCTTCTTCTTTGTCTTCTCTGTTTTCTTCTTCCTCTTCGTCTTCTTCTCTTCTTCTTCTCCTTCATTGTCTTCTTCTTCTTCTTCTTCTTCTTCTTCTCCTTCTCGTCTTCTGCTGCTTTTTTCTTCTTCTTCTTCTTCTCCTTCTTCTTCGTCTTCTGCTTCCTTGTCTTCTCTTCTTCTTCTTCTTCTTCTTCTTCTTCGTATTCTTCTTCTCTTCTTCTTCTTCTTCCTCCTCGTCTTCTGCTGCTTTCTTCTTTTCTTCTTCTTCTTAGTCTTCTTTGTCTTCTTCTTTGTCTTCTTCGTCTTCCTTGTTCTCTTCTCTACTTTCTTCTTCTTCTTCGTCTTCTTTTCTTCTTCTTCCTATTTGTCTTCCTTGTCTTATCTGTTTTCTTCTTTTTTGTCTGTCTTCTTCTTCTTCTTCTTCTTCTTTTCTTCACCTTTGTCTTCTTCTTCCTTCTCTTCTTCTTCTCTTTCGTCTTAATTTCCTTCTTCTTTCTTCCTCTTCTTCTTCGTCTTCGTCTTATTCTTTTTCCTCTTCTTCTTCGTGCTGCGTGGGACCTTCCTCCTTGCAGACCACATTAACGTGGGGCCGTCCAGAGCGGCTCCTCGTGGACGCAGAAACGATCATTTTGTCTCGAGTGCAACAGGAAGCTGCTCTCTTCTTCAGGAGGCAGTCCTCTCACGTCACTATTGATTGGTTGTTTACTTCTGCTTCCGACAGCCCCTGAGGTGCCTCTGCTGCTCCACAGGTGACGGATTAGGTTCCCCATTGTCACCAGAAGCACACACACACACACACACACACACACACACACACACACACACACACACACACACACACACACACACACACACACACACACACACACACACACACACACACACACACACTACACTTAACACTAAGCACACCCGGGCTGAGAAGCTCTTTGGAGGCTGAGCGGCTGACTGGAGTGTGAAGGAGGAGGAGGGGGGGGGGGCTGAGCGCGACCCCCTGCAGCCAGTGTCAGCGGGCGGCGTTGCACACGGCCCGGAGGTCTCGTCTCCTCGGGGCTGAACTCTGGGAGCTGAGATACCGCCGCCCCGGCCTTGTTTTCCCCTCCTCACCTAATCCTACAGAGACGGCTTAAGTCGACTACCTCGGGCTTAATTGGCAACGAAGTGTTAAATCCCGGTCTCCAGGCGCGTGCGTTCACAGCGTCTGCAGGTTCTGGAGAGACTGAAGGTCTTAGAAGGAAGGGCCGCACGCTAAGGCCCTGTTTACACCACAACACTCGTGAGTGAGAACGAGACAAATATCTCATCGGATGTGTCTTTTGTTTAGACGGAGACGGCGTTTTTGAGGTAGTTCCTGGTTAATAGTCCGTCTCCACTGTTACTTCTTTAGCTTTGCTGCTTCTCAGTTATTAATTTCCCTCTTTTAGCGTTTAGCTTGAATAAAATAGTGTGTGTTGAACATGCGTAACATATAATAACAATAACAGGCCTCAGTTTGGAGTTCATTCACTCATCATGAGCGACAACACGTAGGTAAAGATGATTACGTGGCAACATAATGGCAAACACAGTCAAAGTTTAACATACGTGTTAAAAGTTGCATTTTAGAACCATTTATTTACATAATAAGCGTCGAACAATTGGTATTCAGATGTTAAATGATTGAAAAAAGGGAAAGTCTGGAATTTAGAAATGGAAAATGTGAAGGAACCCTGTTTTTACTTCCAGTGCGCACTGTTGCATGCGGTATACGCACAGCCAGGACGTACAGTACCACTTTTGACCTTCTTCATCTGTGCTCCGCAGAGGATTGTGGGTCGTAATAGCCGGAAAAGCACGCTGGTCGGACATCCTGGTGTTTTTGGCACTTTCCATTTGACAAACTGCATTAGGACAGACTAAGGGCGCACTCACACGTCCATCCGTACTGTGCCCGAGCACGTTTCACGGCTAAAGCCTAGGAGTGGCACGCTTGCCGTCCACGGCCCGTGTGGGCGAGGTGGGCTTTAGTAAAGCACGTCTGCACATGTACGAGCATTAGCGTGCGCACGTGTACGAGCATGAGGCCTACGGTGGTTCTGAGGTCATTTCCTGTGCGCCTGTTGGGACGTAGAAAAAAGAAGGAGGGACCATGCGCGGACATTTAAAACAATGGCGGTGAAAGGTTCACATTGGTGTGATGCGGAGGTGGAGTGTTTACTGCAGATTTGGTCGATGAAAAGATTCAAAAACAGTCGACAAGACGCACAAAAACTCCGAGGTCTACGGAAAGATCCGGAAACAAAGCCACGCATCGCCATGACGTCATCAATGCGTGTGACGTGTTACGGCGTGATGACGTATAGGCAGCAAGAAGCATTCTCCGAGGCCCAGGTAGTGTGAGTACAAACGGGCCTGGAGGGGGGGACAAGGACCCTAAAGCACGGGGCACGGGACGGAGGCACAGTGGGAGTGCGCTCTAAATGGTATGATAGCACGGGTAGTGGAACACAGAGCTGAGTCATTTTCTGATTGCAGCTGTGGACAAAACAAACTTTTGAGGACGTCGTCTCGGGCTTTTGGGAAACAACGGATCGATCTCCTGGTTCTTATTAAACATAAACATAAGAGTGCGTTAAAGAAAAGTAAATGCGGAACTATTCATATCATTAGGAATGATCGCACACGCTGCTGAGACGACACACTTTCATACTTTAGTGATCGGTGAAGTCAAAAAGTCTGGTTTCTAACTCGAGGGACGCTGGTGTCGTGCGGTCGGTGGTGAAGCAGTTAAGTTTGGTTGCTATGTGGCGCTCAGAGCTGTATTATGCAAGCTGTGAAGCACGCACACACACACACACACACACACACACACACACACACACACACACACACACACACACACACACACACACACACACACACACACACACACACACACACACACACACACACACACAGATAGGAAGTGCATTACAGAATGCTGAGCTCAGGGCTTTGGCTCGCCGCCAAGCATACACTCCTGCATGTGCACACTCACTCAGCTGAGGGCATACCGATTTTTACAGCAGCACAGCGGCACTCCTCCTCTTCCTCCTCCTCCTCCTCCTCCTCCTCCTCTTCCTCGAGTCACTCTCTCTTTCTGTTACGTCAGTAGTTCAACTCCGGGCCAGGCATGACTGGGGCAGGGCTGCGTAACGGAGAGCACCGCTGTGGGTGTGCGTGTGCGTGTGCGTGCGTGCGTGCGTACTTGCGTGCGAGTGTGTGTGACTGTGGCTCAGTGGTTGGGTGGTTTGTCCTCCATTTGAGAGATCGGCAGTTCGATCTCCACCTCCACTGGTTAACATGTCTAAGTGTCCTTGATGGCAAGACACTGAACCCTGAATTGCTCCACGTGCTGCGCATGGGTGTGTAAATGTGGTGTGAATGGTTAGATTAGATGGTCTGTAGATGTCCACTGCCATCAGTGTGAATGTCTGTGTGAACGGGTGAATGTGACAAACACTGTGAAAGCGCCTTACGAGTCCATTTACCATGTCTTTACAGTAAATACGCAGTTAGCTTAGCTTAGCACAGAGACTGGAAAACAGCTGCGTGGCCACCGTCGCCTTTAAAGCTCACTAATTAACATGTTATATATATATATATACATATTTTGATTAATGTTATATTAAAAGGACACTTCACTGTTTGATCGGGTGTTGGTCTTTTTCTTTCTCGTCCTCTCTTAAAACAGTCTATTGTTCTTTTTTAAAACTCCATTTCCCCGTTTGTTCCCAGTTGATTCAAAGATTCAAAACCTCCTCCTGATAATCTGTCATCCGTCGCTCAGTTTGCACGACAACGTGATGCAAGAAGTGCGTCTTTGTGCTGTTTATCTCGCCTTGAAGGACAAAAATAAACATGCGGCTTAGGTGTTTGTCTGTTCTTTACTTTGCTCTATCTTGTCTGTTATAAAGAACTGCGTGCTCCCTGCAGTGAGACGGGGACGGCACAGACGTTCACACACACGATAAACTCTTCGCTGTCTGCAGCCGTCACCGTCTCTTATCTCTGCCAACAGTCAGATACACACTTGTACACACTCATCTCGTCTCCGTCGTGTCATTCCAGAAGCATTTCGGTCATGAAGTGCGCACAGTCTGCTCTCTCATGTGCACGACGCGATGTTTGAATCTGCAGTGTTTTCAGATCTGTGTCAGCGCGTTTGTTTTTCCCTGAAACAGAAAACGAGCCTCCTCCTCCTCCTCCTCCTCCTCGGCTCCGAACGCATGCGTTTATTTTCCCGTCAGAGAAACTCAGATGCATGAACTTCCTCTAAGAGTTCACGGAGTAAATTTAAGTTCAAATCCACAGTGAAATCTGCGTCTCCGTCGATGTTTACGCCCCCCCCCCTTGCACAAACACACACGTGTAGGTTTCATCTCGTGAGAGGTTCTCGTGGTGAAGCGAGCGCGGAGAGGCGTTCAGGGTCAGGAAAGCTCTGGAGGTGTTGTGGAAGGGAAATGAAAAGCAAATGAGAGTATTTGGACGACCTTTAGGCCTCGCCTCCCTGTCCTTTCACTCCCCTCTCTCTCTCTCTGTTTAGTTTGGTGGATACACGTTGACACGGCGTTTGTCCCCTGGAATGAACGTCGATTGTAACCTTTCCCAATAAAGGCAAAAGCCACACGTTTTTGTTAGAGGTTCTTTTTTTGTCCGGTGTAAAAAAGGAGCTTACGTGACTTTAAACTCATTATTTTGGTTCGGTTCATTGGCTCTGCTCTCTTTAGCTGTTTTCAGCCACAGCAGGAAGCTGATTTCAGTGACAACACTCTCTGTACGCTACCTGTGCAGCACCAAAAGGTCGACTGCAGCAGCTGCAGAGGCACATATTTCACACAGGCACTGGTGGAGACCACAGACTGTACAACAAACAGACGTAGCGTCTCCGTAGAGGTCCGTTCTCTCAACTTGATCCAATCATCCTCGCCTACGGGAGTCTCCATCTTGTCTTTGACTCCTCCTCATTTCCTCTGACCAAAAAAGGGCATGTATGTGACGTTGTGGGGAGGGGCGTACGTCCATCTGGCTGACGTTTACCTCCGAGGAGAAGTGAGGGCCAGAGGCTAGCTGTCACTCAAGAGGCCACGCCCCTAATTATTCATAAACTTTAACCTCCAATAAAATAAAAACTAGCCCCTCCCCCTCAGTGTTGTCATGGAGATCTGAGCTAAACACACAGACTAGAATGTTCTTTTGTCCTTAAACAGGTTTAATGATGCTGTGTAAACGGCCTGTTTAACATGGGGCTCAATGAGAAACTGCTCTGTTATGAAACCTGCCCCTAGTGGACACTCAGAGAACTGCAGTCTTTGGCACTTCCTGATTGGATCAAACAGGAAGTCGCTGTGGTGGGGGCTCGGTGGAGACCAAAGACAGAGCTAAAAGAGAGCAAATACAGGCCAAACATGACCCAAAGTGACGCCTCCACTGTCCCACAGGAGCTAAAACAATCATTGTGTGTGTGAATGATCTTGTTTTGTCCGACAGCTACACGGCGCAATCACCCACTCCCTTCAGATGGCTGACCGTCAACGTGTCCTCTTGTTTCTCTGCAGGGTTTCATCTCAGCGGCACGGTGCGGGAACCCGCCACGTCCTCAGAGCCCGAGCTGGTCTGCAACGTGAGCGTCAGCTTCGACCGCTGCAAAATCACGGCGGTGACGTGCAGCTGCGGCAACAAGGACATCTTCTACTGCGCCCACGTGGTGGCGCTCTCGCTGTTCCGGGTGCGGAAGCCCGAGCAGGTCAAGCTGCGCCTGCCCATCTCAGAGACCCTCTTCCAGATGAACCGAGACCAGCTGCAGAAGTTCGTGCAGTACCTGATCACGGTGCACCACACCGAGGTGCTGCCGACCGCGCAGAAACTGGCCGACGAGATACTGTCGCAGAACTCCGAGATCAACCAGGTGCACGGTGAGCGCAGGGGCGGGAATAACCGTGGTTATTCAGCTGTGTTAGGGGACGAATGACACGCGTGCGAGTGCAAACACACACACACACACACACACACACACACACACACACACACACACACACGCACAAGCAAAACGCACGCTGTTGTTAGAGTTTCTTCAGTCTCCATCTCCAGCTGGAGACGGACGTCCTCGGAGACGACTCCGGGAAAAATACAAGCTGTTCAGGGAGAACAGGAGACACACACACACACACACACACACACATAAATGGTGATGTGATGTAATGAAAACAGAGCAGTGTGGATGTAGCCTCAGTTATTTTTGGAAACTTTATAGTTTGGGAGTTGTCTCTGGTCTGGCCGCGGGGGGTGCTGTCCCGTGGACAGTTCCCGGCCCGGGCGGCTAGAGGGCTCTGCACCTTGGTGCGGAGGCTCCTGTCTGCCCGGGTTGGGGTGGTCGCTGTGGCGGTGCTCCCTGTGACCTTGGACTGGGATCTCTCCCAGTGTGGTCGGCCCCCCAAAGGCAGCTTCCTCTAGCCTCCTCTGTACCTCAGGTCTCGCTGCTCCGGCCATGTCTCTGTAGTGACAGCTAGTGTTTGTGTAGGTGTGAGTGTGTGTGTCTGTGTGTCAGCGTGGCTGTGTGTATGTATGAACGTATACATGTGTGTGTGTCTCTGTGCATGACTGTGGGTTCTTTTAACTTTCTTCTCCTGATTTTATTTGATGTTTCTCTTTTTCTGTTCATCTCTGTGACTCGGCACTTTGCGATACTTTCTGTATGAGAAGTGTCGTATCAATAAAGGTTGATTTGATTTGAATATGTAACAAATGGTGCTATTTAGCCACGTGTGACAGTAGAACGTAACATGAATGAACAGGCAGCTCAGATGGTGTGCACATGTGAATGTAATCTCCGTCTGAAGGCAAATCCTCGACGCCGTTCTGCTCTTGAGTCTCGCCGAAGTGTCGTCGGCTGCTCATTGTTGCAGATTCTGCAGCGTTCATAGCATCGATCGGAGTTTAAGCTTTAACCAGCACCGTTAATGCGTTTATGCAGAAGATGAACTATGTGCTGATGCAGGCGTGTTTATGTCTGGGGTGCAAAGTAACTCTGCACGTTTACTCAAAGTGCTGCACCTGAGAACACCAAATCCCACCATTTTAAAGACCTTTTATTCTTTTTTTAAGGCATTTTCCATGTTTTATTATGTGATTTACTCAATCATTTAGCTGCTCCTACTGCCGCTGACTCATCACTTTAATTCCTTTAATTTTTATCTATTTCATTGTTTGTTCTTCCCTTTTATTTATCACTTAATAGTTATCTTACTTTGTTTTAATGTAAAGCATTTTAAGCTGCATTTTGCATGAAAGTTGCTCCACAAATCCTGTTTATTATTATTATTAAACTATAATTAACACATAGATGCTGATTACATGATAAGACTGAGAGATTATAATCCAATAATATGATTTACATTATTATGAAATGACTACTTCTTCCACCACTGAACGTAATAAACGAATAAATAGATGTTTGTATTTGTTTAATGGCGTCAAATTGATTTCCTCTGTGCGCCACAGGAGCTCCAGATCCGACGGCGGGCGCCAGCGTGGACGATGAGAACTGCTGGCATCTGGACGAGGAGCAGGTCCAGGAGCAGGTGAAGCTCTTTCTCTCCCAGGGCGGGTACCACGGCTCGGGGAAGCAGCTCAACTTACTCTTCAGCAAGGTAACATGAGGCAAAAGCGTCCGCATACCGCGCAGCCCGTCCCATACTGAGCGCCTGAGTCTTACCCAGGATGCACCTCTGCTTCCCCGCAGGTGAGAGAGATGCTGAAGATGAGGGACTCCAACGGAGCGCGCATGTTGACGCTGATCACAGAGCAGTTCATGGGCGACCCCCGACTGGCGCTGTGGAGGCAACAGGGAACCACCATGACTGACAAGTACAGGCAGCTGTGGGACGAACTAGGTAACACACACACGCACACACACACACACACACACACACACACACACACACACACACACACACACACACACACACACACACACAGCATACTGTAGTCTGTGGCACCTCGTAGGTGTTTAATAGCGTACTCACACTGTCCTCCCGGACCGAGACCCGGACTTTAGAGTACTTGTCCCTCTCCCCCCGCGCCCCAGCCCCGTTTGTACTCACACTACCTGGGCCTCGGCCAATGCTTCTTGCTGTCCATGCGCCATCACGCCGTAACACGTCACACGCATTGATCGCGTGTGTGTCGCTTTGTTTACAAATCTTTCCATAGACCTCAGAGTTTTTGTGCGTCTTGTCGACTGTTTTTGAATATTTTCATCCGACCAAATCTGCAGTAAACACTCCACCTCCGCATCACACCAACGTGAACCTTTCACCGCCATTGTTGTTGTTGTTAAATGTCCGCGCATGGTCCGTCCTTCTATTTACATGTCCGAACAGGCGGACATACCGCTACTGCCGTAGGGCTCGTGCTCGTGCTCGTGCTCGTGCGCACGCTCGTGCTCGTACATGTGCAAACGGCTCCGCTAAAGCCCACCTCTTTCAAGCGGGCCGTGGACGGGTGCACTCACACTGCTTAAAGGTACTAGGCTTTAGCTGAAAAACCGGTTTTGGCCGCGGCCAAAAGGACAGTGTGAGTAGGCTCTAAATGTTCTCCACTCTGGCCTGGGAACGCCTCAGGATCCCCCAGTTAGAGCTGGTTAATGTGGCCCGGGAAAGGGAAGTTTGGGGTCCCCTGCTAAAGCTGCTGCCCCCGAGACCCGACCCCGGATAAGAGGCTGAAGATGAGATGAGACAATGAATCCAAAGTGGTTTGCACTAGAATAAGAGTTGAATATATTTTAATAAGTGTAAAATGTCACGGGTGCGGATGTAATTACTGCTCAAAGAAGCAGCTTCGCTCTGTGTTGAAGATAAAACGGCGAGTCGTCGGCAAAACGTGTAAATCAAATCACCGAAACCCTGACGCAACACGTAAAAGGTGACGGCCTGAAGGTTACAATCCTCTTCTCTCGCACCTTCTCCCCATCTGTTTTTGTTTTTCCTCACCCGTTAACCTCCCCCCCCCCCCCCCCCCCCTCGCCGTTGTGGATTCTTGCTCTTGCATTTCGTCACTTGACATAATTTCCTCGGCGCTCTGTTTTCCCCTCCTCGTTGTTGTCCTTGAAGCGAGCGCTAACAAAGAGACGGGAGAATAAAAGCCTCTCTCCTCCTGTCCCCTCCCCCCGTCCTCGGCCTCCCTCATGCATCCACTCCCCCCCCCCCCATCTTTCCCTCCCCTCACCTCTCCTCCCCTGTCCTCCCTTTTCTCTCTCCTCACTTCACTTCCTTTCTTTTCTCCTCCCGTTTCATTTTGACATCTGTCATCCGTCATTTATCCTTCAGCGTGTCCACGGTTCCCTCCCCTCTCTCTCTCTTTGTGTACTTTCCTTTTTACCATCTGTATCCAGCGTTCGTACGCAACAACGCAGGTGATCTCCGCTCTCGTTCGCACAAGATTAATTAAATCTTTTTGAGCAAAAATGCAAAATATTCGTTACTCCGAAGTGAGGATTGGCTGCGTCCCTCTGTTTATTGCACTATCTGAGGGTTTAAGGGTCCTTTTGAAGACGTTTCCTTGGACTTATGTTATTATATTAACATTAATTTTCTTTATTTTCTGACACTTTGTGACGTCTTTATGCTCGCAGAACTAACTCGCAGACCAATATAATAAACGTAAACCTGTCACACCTTATTAAAAACATACTTCTATTCGAGTTTACACATGTATTTAACATTTAAATGGTTTTCCACCTTTAAAAATAATGTATTTTTATTCAAATTCAGCACCGGCATTGAATCGTTTCAGTACTTTATCTTTTTAATAAGCTGCTACACTAGTGTCTGTCTCTCTCGCTGTGGGCGAGGTGACAAATTAGAGCTTCAATGAGTCAATTACTTGTTTTTAACGGACTATTTTGTCAAATTTTAGGCAAAAATGACGAACGTTTTATGATTCTAGCTTCTCAAAACGGGATAATTTGGTGCTTTTCATCGTCTCACATTCCAGGAAACTGAATTTTAAACAAGAAAATTGTGATTTTTTAAATTTTTTATAAACTCAATGATTAATTTAGAACGGAAAACGATCGTTAGATGCACAGATTAATGCTGGCTCTACTCTAACCTGGAAATTTAGAGACTAGGGGCGCACTCACACTGTCCTTCCGCTCCGGGCCAAAACAGGTTTTACGGGTCAAGCCTAGTTCGTTTCGTGTGACAAGTGTGAGTGCAACCGCTCCGCGCATAACTGCTGGCCGTCCACGGCCCGTTTGGGAGAGGTTGGCTTTAGTAAAGCACGTTTGCACATGTACGAGCACGAGCGTGCGCACGTGTACGAGCACGAGGCCTACGGCGGTTCTGAGGTCATTTCCTGTGCGCCTGTTGGGACGTAGAAAAAAGAAGAAGGGACCATGCGCGGACATTTCAAACAATGGCGGTGAAAGGTTCACGTTGGTGTGATGCAGAGGTGGAGTGTTTACTGCAGATTTGGTCGATGAAAAGATTCAAAAACAGTCGACAAGACGCACAAAAACTCCGAGGTCTACGGAAAGATCTGGAAACAAAGCCACGCATCGCCATGACGTCATCAATGCGTGTGACGTGTTACGGCGTGATGACGTATAGGCAGCAAGAAGCATTCTCCGAGGCCCAGGTAGTGTGAGTACAAACGGGCCTGGAGGGGGGGACAAGGACCCTAAAGCACGGGGCACGGGACGGAGGCACAGTGGGAGGGCGCCCTTAGAGACTAGTTTTCCAGTCATGGAAAGCACCTGGAAATCGATTCATATCACCAAATATCGTTGAAATGATCAATGTTATGTTGTTTTAGCCCCTCACGCCGCGTTAAATCTGTCTTTCCGTAGCTGCTAACGGGTTAAATGTGTCAATATGAGGCCTGTCAGTGAATGATACGACTAGAAAAACCTGAAAACGTCCCAAAATGAACTCATTTCATATCTCAATACCAATATATATCATGACATGACAGGAAATTCAATGACCTACATGAATAGTCGATATGAATTAACCACATGAAGATGATTTTGAGTGTTTTCTCTTTTTGTTATTAAGAACTTTAGTGCAGATTTCCTGAAAAATGACTTAGTCTGTGCTTGTTTTTCACTTTAAATGATGTTATTGTGCATCATGATGTCTCAGTATATCACTTCATGACGATATGATTCCACTGAAACACGATAAACGATCCTATATGTGTGTATGTGCAAGGGTTTTGCTGCAGGATGAGAGATCACTCAAAGTGTGATGGATGTTCATGTGTGTGTGTGTGTGTGTGTGTGTGTGTGTGTGTGTGTGTGTGTGTGTGTGTGTGTGTGCAGGGGCCCTGTGGATGTGCATCGTGCTGAACCCCCACTATAAGCCCGAGCAGAAGGGTTTCTGGCTCCGGCAGCTTCGCAGGTGGAACGGTGTGGACGTCTGCCCCTTGGAGGACGGTAACCATGGCAGCGAGCTGACCAATCTGACCAACGCTCTGCCCCAGGGCCCTCCTGGCAACCCAGGTGAGATGACACCCGCAGAAGAGACGCCGCCCTCCCCTCTTTATTACTCCCAAACCCTCTCCTGCATCACATGTGAAGGTTGCTTTCTCTTCTCTCCTGCAGCATCTCCTCCTCCTCCTCCTCCTCCTCCTCCTCTTTCTCTGTATTAAGGCTCTTAAGTCTTCTTTCTCCACCCTCCCCCTCCTTCTGTCTTTTCATCAAGCCTCCTTCTGTCTCCGCGCCTGTGAGCCCTTATTACCTTTTTAGTGCGGCTAATAGAATGAGCCTAATGACACAGTTGAGGTCCTGCAGCTTTATTTCCGCCAAATCAGGGAAAAAGCAGACACACAAAGGTTTCTATCAGGCGGTAATAAAAAGGTTTCGGATGAGACGACGGGCGCTGTTGTTACCGCTGCGGTTTCATCTGTAATGGCCCTGCGTTGGTTGCGTTATCGGCATTCTTTTAACACTGGGACTCAATATCTTTACGTGGAAAGACGCAAGAATTATTGTTAATGCAACAGGAAAAAACGTTAATGGATTCTACTTTTATTGTCATTCTTCGTCTTACTTTTATTCCCATAATTGAGGCCTTGGAGTCAGTGTTTTACGCTGCATGCTACTGTGTTTTTTTTAGTGTTTTTCCTTCTTTTGCATCATTAAAAGTTTGCTGAATTAGCTGTTAGCAGCTCCGGTGTGCAGTGTACTCACAGAGGTACAGGCCACTGAAGACAATATCAAAACGTGATGATTTTCAGGAAAGTTCTGGTTATAAAAAGCGTCTTTTTTCTATGATTTCTAAGCAGATTTATGGACATTTTTTTGTGATGGACATCTGGGATGATGCATTGTTGGAAAGTGTAAGGGCGCACTCACACTGACCCTCCGCACCGCGCCCCCGTGCTTTAGGGTCCTTGTCCCCCCCTCCAGGCCCGTTTGTACTCACACTACCTGGGCCTCGGAGAATGCTTCTTGCTGCCTATACGTCATCACGCCGTAACACGTCACACGCATTGATGACCTCATGGCGATGCGTGGCTTTGTTTCCAGATCTTTCCGTAGACCTCGGAGTTTTTGTGCGTCTTGTCGACTGTTTTTGAATCTTTTCATCGACCAAATCTGCAGTAAACACTCCACCTCCGCATCACACCAACGTGAACCTTTCACCGCCATTGTTTTAAATGTCCGCGCATGGTCCCTCCTTCTTTTTTCTACGTCCCAACAGGCGCACAGGAAATGACCTCAGAACCGCCGTAGGCCTCGTGCTCGTGCTCGTACACGTGCGCACGCTCATGCTCGTACATGTGCAAACACGCTCTACAAAAGCCCACCTCTCCCAGACGGGCTGTGGACAGCCAACTGTCTGCAGTTATGCGCGGAGCAGGTGCACTCACACTGCTCAAACGCACTAGGCTTTAGCTGAAAAAACGTTTTTGGACAGTGTGCGTGCGTCCTAAGATTCACTGAATGTAAAAATATGTGAATGGTGTTTGTGCGTTCATGTTTGACCGAGTTATGACTCTGAGGAAGGTAACGAGTACTTTCACAGCCCCCATGTGTCACAGTCGCCTCTGCAGCCAAAACTACAATAATTAACCTCCCAGCATGCACCTGTCCTTTTCTCTTCACGCCCTCCCGGTGTGAAAACGTGACATCTTGTCTTCCCCTCTCTCAGATTCACTCACTCTGCCTCACCGGACCGTGTTCACACGGGCGATCGAGGCCTGCGACCTGCACTGGCAGGACCCCCACCTGCAGCAAATCATCACTGAGGACCACTACACCAACTACTATTACCACGGCAACCTCGACAGCTCCCTCTTCGACGCCCGAGGGTGGCCCCTGTGGCACGGTGAGAGAGCAGGGGACTCGTGGCTAAGAGAGATTTTAACAGATAAAGAAAGAAATAGAGGGGGAGATGTTAAAATGCCTCTTTCTTCTTCTTCTCTTCCTGCAGAGCACGTCCCGACTGCGTGTGCCCGAGTGGACGCACTGAGATCACACGGTTACCCCAAGGAAGCACTCAGGCTCGCCATCGCAATAGTCAACACGCTCCGGAGGCAGCAGCAGAAACAGCTGGAGTTCTTCCGCACTCACAAAAAAGGTCAATTTCTACTTCAGCGTTATGATTCAATTCAATTCAGTTCAATTCAACAAGACAGACAGAGAGAGACAAAGACAGACGAGAGACAGAGAGACAAAGACAGACAGAGAGAGACAAAGACAGACGAGAGACAGAGAGACAAAGACAGACAGAGAGAGACAAAGACAGACGAGAGACAGAGAGACAAAGACAGACAGAGAGAGACAAAGACAGACAGAGAGACAGACAAAGACAGACAGAGAGAGACAAAGACAGACAAGAGAAAAAGAGACAAAGACACAGACAGACACAAAGACAGACAGAGAGACAAAGAGACAAAGACAGACAGAGAGAGACAAAGACAGACAGAGAGAGACAAAGACAGACAGAGAGACACAAAGACAGACAGAGAGAGACAAAGACAGACAGACAGAGACAAAGACAGACAGAGAGAGACAAAGACAGACAGAGAGAGACACAGAGAGAGACAAAGAGACACAAAGACAGACAGAGAGAGACAAAGACAGACAGACACAAAGACAGACAGAGAGAAACAAAGACAGACAGAGAGAAACAAAGACAGACAGAGAGAGACAAAGACAGACAGAGAGAGACAAGGACAGACAGAGAGAGACAAAGACAGACAGAGAGAGACACAGACAGGCAGCGAGAGACAAAGACAGACAGAGAGACACAAAGACAGACGGGGAGACAAAGACACAAAGACAGACAGAGACAGACAAAGGGACCAAAGACAGAGACAAAGACGGACAGAGAGAGACAAAGAGAGAGAGACACAAAGACAGAAAGAGAGACAAAGACAGACAGACACAAAGACAGACAGAGAGAGACAAAGACCGACAGAGAGAGACAAAGACAGACAGAGAGAGACAAAGACAGACAGAGCGAGACAAAGACAGACAGACACAAAGACAGACAGAGAGACACAAAGACAGACAGAGAGAGACAAAGACAGACAGAGAGACACAAAGACAGACAGAGAGAGACAAAGACATACAGAGAGAGACAAAGACAGACAGAGAGAGACAAAGACAGACAGAGAGAGACAAAGACAGACAAAGAGAGACAAAGACACAAAGTTAGTTATAACAGTAGCAGGAAGCGTCATGCAGGACCACTGCAGCAGGCGGCGCCACCATCAGCAGAGACCTGAGAGACGACAAAGCACTAACAACTCCGGGGAAGAAGTTGAATTAGTAACATGCACTGATGAGACATGAATGAGTCTGACTTTGTCCCCCAGTGGTGGACGAGGTTTTATCTTCTATGATATTAAATCAGGTCTTCACGCACAACGTCTTCTGTGAGTTCATCTCGTAGAAAGCAGCTAAACTATGACGTGACCGCTCTACGACGGAGCTCTTCCAGATATCTAAACGAAAAACGTGAATATGTAATTAACAGCGTGTGTTTGATGCTTGTGCAGAGCTGCTCCATAAAGGCATCACATCCATCACCAACCTGGAGGGTTGGGTGGGCCACCCTCTGGACCCCATCGGCACGCTGTTCAGCACCCTCATGGAGACGGGCCGGGGCGGCGAGGACGGGGCCGCCACCGCCGCGCAGCTCGACTTCTCAGGTACAAACACAGCACTCACAACGTTTTTATTTAAAGCACCAACACAACAACGCACAAATAGTTCATTACACATATTGACAGCATGTTATTAGATTCATACTGGAGCGACAATGACGTTTACGGCGTTTACACGCACACACCCCAAAAACCTAGTTACCTGTTTACATGGCTAATGAAGATCCATCCATCCATTCATTCATCTTAAACCTCTTGTCCCTGTCGGGGTCGTGGGGGGCTGGAGCCGATCCCAGCTGACATCGGGCGTGAGGCGGGGTCCACCCTCGACAGGACGCCAGTCTATCACAGGACACATAGAGACGAACAGAGACAGACAACCATTCACACCTACGGGTGATTTAAGAGTCATCAATGAACCCAACACCAACAAAAATATGATTTTTAAAAATGGCCGTGCAGACGCAGCCTCCCTCCCTCTTTCATTACTTTAACCGCCTTCTTGAAAAGGTCGGCGCTGCGATGTTTGCACACGTCCACAAACCAAAAACCCGTGCTGTAACGTAAACTCTGAATCTAAATGCTTCAACCGCGGAGTCAAAACTACAATATTTCCCTCTGGGACGAAGTGCAGTGGGTCTGAAGAACCTGGAAATGGCACTACGGCGAATGTGCTTAAAGTACACAAACGCACACCCTTGTCCCCGTGTGTGTGTGTGTGTGTGTGTGTGTGTGTGTGTGTGTGTGTGTGTGTGTGCGTCTAACATTTACACTGCAGTGATTGCGTCCTCCTGTCAGAGCCGCAGGCCCTCAGGTTGCAATCAGCAGCCGTGACACAGACGTGCCGATTGGCCCGCAGTCGTCCTCCCAATAGCAGCTCATGAATAAGTAATGCGGCAGGAAAAACACTCCAATTAAAACGCATTAATTATGCAGGGCGCTCGGCGAGACGGGTCTCAACACGCCGCCGCCGCCGCTGCAGCCAGAAGACGACGGCGACGTTTAGAAGGAAAGCCGTTCGTGTCTCCGCGAAAATGTGGCGACGTGACGAAGCCACTGCAGGGAGAAAGTTTTCAATTAAGGCTGCCAGCTTTGTGTGTGTGTGCGTGTGTGCGTGTGTGTGTGTGTGTGTGTGTGTGTGTGTGTGCTCATTAGGGACCGTTAACCCTCCTGGGATGAACGCTGAAGTCTGCCACGACATCATTAAGCCGTTAAAACACATGATCACCGTCCTCAGGAGGAAACACGCTCTGCAGAGGAAGAACACCAGGACGAACCAATACATCAATAGATTTATCGATACCGGGCTCGAACCGCGGCCCGGGGGTGAACTCTTTTCCCTTTTAGTGCCGAGAACACGCCACAAGAGAATCAGGACCAGGTTCACCCCGACGACCCCGTCAGCAGAACTCTGATTTGATGTTTTTTATGTTTCTAAAGATGATTTTTCTGTATTTTCTTGTTTTTTAATTCAGTCTGGAAGATTTTTTACATTTCTGACTGTTTTTATTTTTATTATTATTATTATTTTTTTTTTTTAATTTACTTATTCTGACTGTGTCTCTGACATGTTATACTTTATTATTTTTTTTTATTATTATTATTATTTATTTACTAATTCTGACTGTGTCTCTGACATGTAATACTTTATTATTATTATTATTATTATTATTATTATTATTATTTAATTATTTACTTATTCTGACTGTGTTTCTGACATGTTATACTTAACTTTTTTATTATTATTATTCTTTTTTTGCATATTACATATATATTGTGATTTTTTTAGAGATGCTTTTCTTTATTTAAATTTTTTTTTACATGACTTTTTTTTTGGAAATGCTATACTTAACTTTAATATTATTATTATTTTTTAACACTATGACTTTTGGGCATGCTACTAATTTTTTATACATATGATGACTTTTTTTCAAGGCCCCAGACGGGATTCGAACCTGTAACCCTCTTGCTGTGAGGCGACAGTGCTAACCACCACACCAAAAGACCACATAACATTAAATACATTAGCTGTAATCAACACAGGGGGACGGTTAAAACCTGAGTTCACTCTAAAACACGTTTGATGACGTGAGATTTCCAGTTTGAAGAGTTGAGACTCTGGTTGTTCATGAATCCGTCTGTTCGTGCGTGTCGTGTGCGTTTCTCGCTGTTTCGGCCACATCCTTGTTCTCCACACATGATCAAAACTGTTAAATGCATCATTACAAGTGTCCCTCCCATCTTTAAAGACGTCTCAGTACTAAGTCATGCCTCTCTCTGCCCCCCCCCCCCCCCCCCCCCCTCAGGCTCTCTGGGTTCAGGTAAGAGGACGGAGCATCCTCTGTTCCCGGCGCAGCGTTTCCTGGAGGAGGGCGAGTCGTTCGTGTCGCTGGCTGTGGAGACGGCCCTGATCGGCCTCGGGCAGCAGAGGGTGATGCCGGACGGCCTCTACGCTCAGGAGAAAGTGTGTCGCAACGAAGAGCAGCTGTTGGCCCGGCTGCAGGAAGTGGATTTAGACGACACGTCGGTGAAGATCTTCAGGAAACAAGCGGCTTTCCTGCTGGAGGGTGAGCAAAGACTCAGACGCTGATTGTGTGCTCGTGGAGGATTTACTGCTTTTTTACGTCTCATGATATTAAATTTAATATATTTGGGGTTTTGCACTGTTGGTCTGGGAACTTTGAGTAAGGGCGCACTCCCACTGTGCCTCCGTACCTTGCCCGAGCACGTTCCACGGCTAAAGTCTGGTTCCTTTGACCAGTTTGAGTGCAACCGTACCGTGTCTAGGAGCAGTACGCTTGCCGTCCACGGCCCGTTTGGGAGTGGTGGGCTTTAGTAAAGAATGTTTGCACGTGTACGAGCACGAGCGTGCGCACGTGTACGAGCACGAGGCCTACGGCGGTTCTGAGGTCATTTCCTGTGCGCCTGTTGGGACGTAGAGAAAAGAAGGAGGGACCATACGCGGACATTTCAAACAATGGCGGCGAAAGGTTCACGTTGGTGTGATGCGGAGGTGGAGTGTTTACTGCAGATTTGGTCGATGAAAAGATTCAAAAACAGTCGACAAGACGCACAAAAACTCCGAGGTCTACGGAAAGATCTGGAAACAAAGCCACGCATCGCCATGACGTCATCAATGTGTGTGACGTGTTACGGCGTGATGACGTATAGGCAGCAAGAAGCATTCTCCGAGGCCCAGGTAGTGTGAGTACAAACGGGCCTGGAGGGGGGGACAAGGACCCTAAAGCACGGGGCACGGGACGGAGGCACAGTGGGAGGGCGCCCTAACAAAGTGACCATCAGTGTGTGTGTTTTTAAATCAGCGGCATCAAACCTGTCAGACACAGCGTCGCCGCGCAGTCGTTTGTGTTTGTGCGTTGATGCCTCTCTCTCAAACTGACCCCTGCTGTTGTTGACGACGTTGTTGATGTTGTTGTTGTTGTTGACCTTGTTGTTGTTGTTGTTGCTGTTGTTGTTGTTGTTGTTGACCTTGTTGTTGTTGTGTGTCCTCCAGCTGGTCCTTACAGTGGTCTGGGGGAGCTGCTCTACAGAGAAAGCGTCCCCATGCACACGTTTGCCAAGTATCTCTTCGCCTCGCTGCTACCTCATGACGCCGACCTGGCGTACAAACTTGCACTGAGGGCCATGCGGTGAGTGGAAGCCTTCGTCCGTTAGTGAGTGAGTGCATGCGTGTGTGAGTGAGTGAGTGAGTGAGTGAGTGAGTGAGTGTGTGTCAGAGTGAGTATGTGTGTGAGTGAGTGATTGAGTGAGTGAGTGAGTGAGTGTCAGAGTGAGTGAGTGAGTGAGTGTGCGTGCGTGCGTGAGTGCGAGTGAGTGAGTAAGTGAGTGCGTGCGTGCGAGTGTGTGAGTGAGTGTGTGAGTGTGTGTGTGTGTGTGTGTGTGTGTGAGTGAGTGTGTGCGTGAGTGAGTGTGTGCGTGAGTGTGTGAGTGAGTGAGTGAGTGAGTGAGTGAGTGAGTGAGTATGTGAGTGAGTGAGTGTGTGCGTGAGTGAGTGTGTGCGTGAGTGAGTGAGTGAGTGTGTGAGTGAGTGTGTGAGTATGTGAGTGAGTGAGTGAGTGTGTGTGTGAGTGAGTGAGTGAGTGAGTGAGTGAGTGAGTATGTGAGTGAGTGAGTGAGTGTGTGAGTGCGTGAGTGAGTGCGTGACTTCTTTTACGTCCTGCTCTGCTGCGTCACGTCTCCCTGGGTCCGTGTGAGTGAGAGAGTGAGTGAGAGAGTGTGCGTGCGTGAGTGTGTGTTTGAGTGTGCGTGCCCGCGTGCGTGCGAGAGTGAGTGAGTGAGTGAGTGAGTGTGTGTGTGTGTGTGTGAGTGAGTGAGTGAGTGAGTGAGTGTGTGTATGTGTGTGTGAGTGAGACGGAGACAGAGGCCGATCTTTCTGGGACACTGTTTAATGACAAAAACCTCCTTTTTCTGGAATATTCACTAAATAATTCAACGCTGCTGAAAACCAGTTTTATGAAGAACGTGTAAATTATAAATACGCGCTGTTGGTTCCTCCCTGACCTCGACGGCTGTTACCAAACGTTACATCCTGTCTCCCACGTTACACCGCTGTGATGTGTAAATCTGTACATGTTTTTAATTAGACGTGAACGACAAAGGAGGGATATTTGACTGCAGAGAGGAGCTCTCACAGCAGCTGTACGAGCGTCTCACAGGAGCGTGTTTGTATCTCTAACTTCTTCTCCGCGCTCACAGGAGTGTGTATGCTCCGCGCTCACAGGAGTGTGTATGCTCCGCGCTTACAGGAGTGTGTATTCTCCATGTTCACAGGAGTGTGTATGCTCCGCGCTCACAGGAGTGGGTATTCTCCGCGCTCACAGGAGTGTGTATTCTCCGCGTTCACAGGAGTGTGTATGCTCCGCGCTCACAGGAGTGTGTATGCTCCGCGCTCACAGGAGTGTGTATGCTCCGCGCTCACAGGAGTGTGTATTCTCCGCGTTCACAGGAGTGTGTATTCTCCGCGTTCACAGGAGTGTGTATTCTCCGCACTCACAGGAGTGTGTATTCTCCGCGTTCACAGGAGTGTGTATTCTCCGCGCTCACAGGAGTGCGTATTCTCCGCGCTCACAGGAGTGCGTATTCTCCGCACTCACAGGAGTGTGTATGCTCCGCGCTCACAGGAGTGTGTATGCTCCGCGCTCACAGGAGTGTGTATGCTCCGCGCTCACAGGAGTGTGTATTCTCCGCGCTCACAGGAGTGTGTATTCTCCGCGCTCACAGGAGTGTGTATGCTCCGCGCTCACAGGAGTGTGTATGCTCCGCGCTCACAGGAGTGTGTATTCTCCGCGCTCACAGGAGTGTGTATGCTCCGCGTTCACAGGAGTGTGTATGCTCCGCGCTCACAGGAGTGTGTATTCTCCGCGCTCACAGGAGTGTGTATGCTCCGCGCTCACAGGAGTGTGTATTCTCCGCGCTCACAGGAGTGTGTATGCTCCGCGCTCACAGGAGTGTGTATTCTCCGCGCTCACAGGAGTGTGTATTCTCCGCGCTCACAGGAGTGTGTATTCTCCGCGCTCACAGGAGTGTGTATTCTCCGCGCTCACAGGAGTGTGTATGCTCCGCGCTCACAGGAGTGTGTATTCTCCGCGCTCACAAGAGTGTGTATGCTCCGCGTTCACAGGAGTGTGTATGCTCCGCGCTCACAGGAGTGTGTATGCTCCGCGTTCACAGGTGTGTGTATTCTCCGCGCTCACAGGAGTGTGTACTCTCCACGCTCACAGGAGTGTGTATGCTCCGCGCTTACAGGAGTGTGTATTCTCCGCGCTCACAGGAGTGTGTATTCTCCACGCTCACAGGAGTGTGTATGCTCCGCGTTCACAGGAGTGTGTATGCTCCGCGCTTACAGGAGTGTGTATTCTCCGCGCTCACAGGAGTGTGTATTCTCCACGCTCACAGGAGTGTGTATGCTCCACGCTCACAGGAGTGTGTATTCTCCACGCTCACAGGAGTGTGTATGCTCCGCGCTCACAGGAGTGTGTACTCTCCACGCTCACAGGAGTGTGTACTCTCCGCGCTCACAGGAGTGTGTATTCTCCGCGCTCACAGCCCGAGGCAAAGATCCACCTCAAAGGAAAACTATCGATCGACTCTACAAAAGGAACCTCTGACAACGTCTCCGTGAAATGTTCCTGTGTTCGTCCTAATACCGTTTATTCTTCTCTGTGCTCAGGTTGCCCGTCCTGGAGTCCACGTCCCCCTCCGGCGACTTGTCTCGGCCTCATCACATAGTGTCAGTGGTGCCCAACCGCCTCCCGCGCTGGTTCACGCTCAGCCACATCGAGACCCAACAGTGTGAACTGGCCTCCACCATGCTCACCGCTGCTAAAGGTACGCACCTCACTCTTTAAGGTTCAGACGTGCATTTCTATTATATATGCCTGGAACACCTCCCTAGGGAGGCGCCCTGGGGGCATACTTACTAGATGCCCAAACCACTAGCTGGGAGGAGGCCTCGGGGAAGACCCAGGACCAGGTGGAGAGATTAGATCTCCACACTGGCCTGGGAACGCCTCAGGATCCCCCAGTTAGAGCTGGTTAATGTGGCCCGGGAAAGGGAAGTTTGGGGTCCCCTGCTAAAGCTGCTGCCCCCGAGACCCGACCCCGGATAAGAGGCTGAAGATGAGATGAGATGAGACAATCGTACGATTGAAACGGCCAAAGGTGTTCGTAGCTGTTCCGAACAAACACACTCTCAGGGGTTAAAAAGCAGAATTCACACAGCGTGTTTAAGTAGCGGTGAGCCGAGAGGAACCACGACGGCCTTGTGAGACATTTTTAATGCAGCATAAATGCAAGTCACACCTTTTTCAAAGTTAAAAAAGTGGCGACAATGCAGTTATTTATTGAGCATGGTTGGGCGGTAGCTGTAGATCAGTGGCAGAGTCTGTTGTCCTTGATTGAGAGATTGGTGGTTCGATCCCCACCTCCCCCGGTCCACATGTCAAAGTGTCCTTGGGAACTGAACCCTGAATTGGTCCCCGTGCTGCGCATGGGTGTGTGAATGTGGTGTGAATGGTCAGATGAGATGGTCTGTTTGTGAATGGGTGAATGTGACTGAGACTGTGACAGCTCCTTGAGTGGTCAGAAGACTAGAAAGGCGCTTTATAAGTCCATTTACCATCCACAAGAATTTATCAATCACTTAACCACGACACAGAGCCAGATGAATGGATTAACCCATTATTAAAGTTCATTTTTATGCTGAAATTGCAGTTAAGCAGTTGCCATTTCTTGGCGGTACTCTCATATTGACCCATAGTGCATGCAAAAATACACCTAATTATGTATTATAGTCTACTTAGTTAGTCCCTGACTGTGTCACAAACGTCCGTCTGCTCAAACACTTTGATCACTACGGATGTGACGTAAGATCTGTTAGGGGCGGCAGTAGCTCAGTCCATAGATGAGTTGGTTGGGAACCGTAGGGTCGCTGGTTCAAGTCTCGTTGTGGACCATCAATGGAGTGTGGACTGGTGCCTCGAGAGGTGGCAGTTCATCTCCTGGGTACAGCCTTCAGTGCTGTTGAGCAAGGCACCGAATCCCCAACTGCTCGGGGCATCGAAGCATTTGCACACTCAAAAACAGAACATTGACACATTAACATACTTTTCTGTATATGTTGTTTTTATTTGGGAGACTTTACACCAAACTTCTGTTTACTAAAACACTTTGGAAACCAGCTGTGCACGCTGGAGAAAGATGGTTAAGCAGAACGCACACTATTGTGTCGTCTGTCGAGTGAAACGCTGCAGAGAAGGTTCAGACGCAGTTCAGAGGCCGTTCACAACGAGTCACGTGCAAAGTCTACTGGGGACAACATGTTGCTTCTGCTAATCTGACGTTAGCAGGTGTGTTGGCTTACATTCACCTCGGTTGGAAGGTGAATTTAACTCTGTTGTGTCGTGTTGTGTTGCCAGGCGACGCTCGTAAGCTGGAAACAGTGTTAGAGTCCATCCAGAAGAACATCCACTCCTCGTCCCACATCTTCAAACTGGCCCAGGACGCCTTCAAGATCGCCACCCTCATGGACAGCCTGCCGGACATCACGCTGCTCAAAGTCTCCCTGGAGCTGGGTCTTCAGGTAAACAACACACACACACGCACACACGCACGCACACACACACACACACACACACACACACACACACACACACACACACATGCACACACACACTAGGAGAGAAACACCGTTAATGCCACACAGCACGTGTGTCGAACCGATCCAGTAAAGGGGCGTCATGGCTGCAGGTTTTCATTCCAACCATGCAAGAACACACCTGAACTGCCTTCACACAGTCGGTCTGTTGGATCAGGTGTGTTCTTGCCCCTTTACTGGATCGGTTCGACTCCCCCGCCGTACAGATTCAGGGCGCCCTCCCACTGTGCGTCCGTCCCGTGCCCCGTGCTTTAGGGTCCTTGTCCCCCCCTCCAGGCCCGTTTGTACTCACACTACCTGGGCCTCGGAGAATGCTTCTTGCTGCCTATACGTCATCACGCCGTAACACGTCACACGCATTGATGACGTCATGGCGATGCGTGGCTTTGTTTCCAGATCTTTCCGTAGACCTCTGAGTTTTTGTGCGTCTTGTCGACTGTTTTTGAATCTTTTCATCGACCAAATCTGCAGTAAACACTCCACCTCCGCATCACACCAACGTGAACCTTTCACCGCCATTGTTTGAAATGTCCGCGCATGGTCCCTCCTTCTTTTTTCTACGTCCCAACAGGCGCACAGGAAATGACCTCAGATCCGCCGTAGGCCTCGTGCTCGTACACGTGCGCACGCTCGTGCTTGTACACGTGCAAACGTGCTCTTCTAAAGCCCACCTCTCCCAAACGGGCCGTGGACGGCCAGCTGTCCGCAGTTATACGCGGAGTGGTTGCACTCACACTGGTCAAACGCACTAGGCTTTACCTGAAAAACCTGTTTTGACACGGTGCGGAAGGACAGTGTGAGTGCGCCCTCAGAGCTAATCTCGTTTTCCCTCACAGGTGATGAGGATGACGTTGTCCACGCTGAACTGGCGGAGGAGAGAGATGGTGCGATGGCTGGTGACCTGTGCCACTGAAGCCGGTGAGTGTGTTTGTTAAAACCTTGCAGCTTATAAACAGACGCAAGACTTTTAAAGTGGTTGAGGGAAGGAGCGAGCGGCAGGATAGTAATTATGGAAGATTGCGGCCGTTTGGACTCGAACCCTGAACCCCAGAGGCTGAATTTCCCTGAAGCGGACAGGAAGTCGAGTCCAGAGGGAGCACGCTCTGTAGGGGGAAACACCCTCCTCCTCCTCCTCCTCCTCCTCTTAGCGAACGTAAAAGCAGCGACAAGGAGTCCCTGTTTGTGTGCGCGGAGTCTGAAAGGACCCATTGTCGACACGCCAGTGGGTGATGTCGAGCGGGGCCAAGCCACATGACGTCACAGCCTTAGACACAGAATATCCTATTGGGAGGTAAAAAGGTCATTTTCAGACGGGTGACGTCGTTTTTAATGGTAGTTTTTGTAACTTTTAGTCAGATTTTAACGTCTTCAGAGGCTTAAAGTTGCATTAGCGTCTTTTTTCAGTCAATAATTATTATTTTTTTATGTATTTTATGTTGAATAATGTGTTTAAAGGATGAAATAGGTGATGTTTTAGATTGTTAGTGTCAACAAATCCTGTCAAAAACATTCTAACGTTTGCTCTTCTGACCTAAATCTGTAAAATATGATTCACTGATATGTAGTTTCAAGTTTAAAATGTCACTTTTTAACTTTTTTATGACTTTCTTTTGGGCTTATTTTTTGGAAACACTAAAAAAAGTCATAATATAGTGTGTTGAAAAAATGTAATATGTCCAAAAAAGGCTAAAATCAGTCACAGCAGAGCTTCTCTATAACAGTCATTGTGTAATTTGCTGAAAAAAATCAAATTAAGTCGATAAAAGTCTAATTTATGTTTAATTTCCTGAAGCAGCGGCTACTGAAGTTCTTTAATCATCATTTAATTATACTTTATTTCAGCCCAGAGGGAAAATTACTTTAGTTTTTAAAAAGTGAAGAGTTGAAAAAGGGGAAAAAAAAAATTTAAGTGAAAAGTTTTTTTAAAAAGTGAAAAAAATTGAAAAAGTGAAAAGTTGAAAGTTGAAAATTTGAAAATTTGAAAAAGTAAAAAGTTGAAAAAGTGAAAATTTGAAAAAGTGAAAAGTTGAAAAAGTGAAAATTTGAAAAAGTGAAAAGTTGAAAATTTGAAAAAGTGAAAAGTTGAAAATTTGAAAAATTGAAAAAATTGAAAAAGTGAAAAGTTGAAAATTTGAAAAAGTGAAAATTTGAAAAAGTGAAAAGTTGAAAAAGTGAAAAAGTGAAAAGTTAAAAATGTGAAAAATTAAAAAAATTTAAAAAAGTGAAATAAAAAAAAAAAATGTAACTAAAACAGAAAGATGTGGGATCAAACTAAATTATATGTAGTTTTTTTACTCAATCCAAACCTGCTAATGTGTAATTTCCTCATGTTTTAGGAACATCTGATAACTGATAACTTAACCCTCCTGTTCTCCTAAGGGTCAATTTGACCCCATTTAATGTTTAAAATCTCTAAATAACGACGTCTTTTTTGTTTTTTTGCTTTATATTTATGACTTTTCCTCATTTTATGGGGAAAACTCATAAAAAACCTTAAATTATCATGATTATATATATTTGTACTTGTGGCATCGGTGTTCCTTTGGGTCAGTTTGATAATCTGGATGATTTAATCATTATTATTATTGTTTATTTTAATATTCAAATATTACATGAGGTCAAATTCATGCTGCTGTCCTTGATAACGGACGTTACTTTCATTCCAGATGTTACAAATAACACAAAATAGCACTTAAAATAACACACTTACTTTAAAACACACACACAGAAATCCCTCCATGCAGTTTAACATCAGTGATATTTTTCATTCTGTTAAATAAAAACATAAAGTACCCGACTTCACTTGAGTCACACATTGATTATGATCATTTTAGAGATGTTTAACGGTCAAATTGACCCCAAGAATAAATGGTTTTAGTCAAATTTGAGGGCGACAGGAGGGTGAAACTTATGAAATATGAGCTGTTTTTGAAGTTTTATGTTTTCAGAAATGTAAAAATGGTGTTTTCATCTGATTTAAGTGCAGTAAAAAAAACAATGGGACCTAGGATTGAGCCTTGGGGAACGCCAAACCTGACATTTCCTCTCCTCTCCTCTCTGTTCAGGTGTGTTTGCGCTGGACAGCATCATGCAGAGCTGGTTCACCCTCTTCACCCCGACCGAAGCCACCAGCGTCGTGGCGAGCACCGTCATGTCCAACAGCACCATCGTGCGCTTGCACCTGGACTGCCATCAGCAGGAGAACCTCGCCAACTCCGCCCGCACCCTCGCCCTGCAGTGTGCCATGAAGGACCCCCAAAACTGCGCCCTCTCAGCTCTGACGCTCTGCGAGAAGGACCACATTGCCTTCGAGACGGCTTATCAGATTGTACTGGACGCAGCCGCCACGGGAATGAACTACACGCAGCTGTTTACGATAGCGCGCTACATGGAGCACCGCGGTTACCCCATGAGAGCGTACAAACTAGCGACGTTAGCCATGACTCACCTAAACCTCAGCTACAACCAAGACACGCACCCGGCGATCAACGACGTGCTGTGGGCGTGTGCGCTCAGCCACTCGCTGGGGAAAAACGAACTGGCCTCCGTCATCCCCCTGGTGGTGAAAAGCGTGAAGTGCGCCACCGTCTTGTCGGACATTTTGCGGCGGTGCACGTTGACGACGCCGGGCATGGTGGCGCTGCACAGCCGCAGGAACTCCGGGAAGCTGATGCCTCTGGACAAGGCGCCGCTCAGGCAGCTGCTGGACGCCACGATCGGCGCCTACATCAACACCACGCACTCTCGGCTGACGCACATCAGCCCGCGCCACTACAGCGAGTTCATCGAGTTCCTCAGTAAAGCCAGGGAGACGTTCCTGATGGCGCACGACGGACACGTGCAGTTCACGCAGTTCATAGACAACCTGAAGCAGATCTACAAGGGCAAGAAGAAACTCATGATGCTCGTTCGAGAGAGATTCGGTTGATCAAACGACCTTTTCTTTGTTTTTTTACATCCTTTCTAACTTGAAAACCCTCCTAAAGCAACATTCACCCAAATCTTGTCCCGAGGATTCGCTGCCACTGCTCGGCGACACGCGATAACGGACACGATTTAAGACTGTGGCGTGGAAAAAGTCACATTCGTTGAGCAGCAGCAGCAGCGCGGACTTAACGGGGGCGTCCCGGGACGACAGGAAATACGTTTAAGGGTAATTTTCTCCTTAAAATGACGAAGTTTGAAACTGAAAACAACAAACACTGTAAACCACGGAAGCAACAGCCGGTATTAATGTGTACAAAGACCCGTTACGTTTGCGGAAAGAGTCGATTTTGTGTGTGTTTCCCTTTATATACGCGTGAAAGCGAGAGAGTACGAGTTTTACACTGAGTATATTAAACTGTATCTGTCCAGTGGCTGAATGTCCACCTTGCACTCCTCCTACTCCCCCTCAGCGCACGTTCAACAGCCTCAAAGAAGACAAATGGCTTTAAACCAAATGGAGAACATCCATCTGAAGTGACGAGTACCTCTTTTTGAAAAGGATCCAGCTTTACTCCCCCTCCTCCCCCGAGTCCGCGCATCCGATCTGTGACGAGAAGAAGAAGAAGTTCACACTCGGGATTCAATTTACTGGGTTGGAAATGTTGTTTTTTCATCGTCGGGCTGATTGTTTTGGCTTTGCAGTGTCGTCCTAAACATTCAGTGCGCTGATTTTACTGTCTCACACACACACACACACACACACACACGTGCGCGCGGGATAACGCAAACTCGTCTCGTGGAAGCCGTCAACAAACACTCTCAGGGATTTCTCTTAAAAAACAACAACAAACGAAAACAAAAAAGCATTTTATCGTCCTGTAAATATGAAAGTTTATGTCTGAATATTGAAAAAAAAAGTGTATATGTTAACTAATTTATGACAGAAGATTCTATGTAAGGCACAATACTTGAAGTTGCAGTACTTTTTGGGGGGTTTTTTGCCGAAATGTGTTTCCTCAGGAGGACGATGGAGCGTGAGTTTGGCCGGAGAATCGGAGCAGCAGTCGCTCTACCGCAAAGCTCTGGATCTACCGCTCAGTCCTGGTTCCTACCCTCACCTGTGGTCATGAAAGCTGGGTCAGGACCCAAAGAACCAGGTCCAGGTCAGGACCCAAAGAACCAGGTCGTGGGTCCAAGCGTGTGAAATGTGTTTCCTCAGGAGGGGGTCTGGAGTCTCCCTTAGAGAGAGGGGGAGAAGTTCAGCATCCGTGAGGAACTCGGAGTAGAGCCGCTGCTCCTTTGTGTTGAAAGGAGCCAGTTGAGGTGGTTCAGGATCATCTGGTAAGGATGAACCCTGGGCGCCTCCCTAGGGAGGTGTTCCAGGCACGTCCAGCTGGGAGGAGGCCTCGGGGAAGACCCAGGACCAGGTGGAGAGATTAGATCTCCACACTGGCCTGGGAACACCTCAGGATCCCCCAGTTAGAGCTGGTTAATGTGGCCCGGGAAAGGGAAGTTTGGGGTCCCCTGCTGGAGCTGCTGCCCCCGCGACCCGACCCCGGATAAGAGGCTGAAGACGAGATGAAACAAACGAAATATAAAATAAAAACATATCAGAAGGACTTCAAAAATGTTGCATCACATCAGGGGGCGGTTCGACGCAGACGTACAGCTGCTGGTTTTGGGCTCTGCGTACATGTAATGACCTGCAGAAACCCAGACAGGAAGCGGACATGCGAAGCGCGTATTCTCCCTCACACAGGCGTGTATTGAGGATCGTGGGAGTGAAGAGAAAGACGCCACTGTGGAGGCGACGCAGCGGCGACACACAGCTGCAACACTGGAGTGAAATCTGCCTTGGTGTCACAAAAAGCTCTGTTTGACGCCCACGCCTCTTCTTCCACCGCCCTGACGTCGCGCGGGACAGAGCGTTACTCTTCTCTGTTGGTGTTTTTTTACATTTCTCCTCCTCTTTGAATTCATTTCTCTCTCTCTAGAAGTCCTCACACAAGAAAAGCCTTCTTTCTTGCCTTGTCTTAATGCTTTAAAATAACCAAATGGGACTTCTAACTACCAAACCTTCCTCACACGCCAACACGACTGTTTGATTTTAGCGTCTAATTCTTTAGCCGTGCTTTAAAAGCTCCGTTGCATCTGTTTTTTTTACGTGTCGTCTCCTGTTCGTACGTCCCTCTTGTTTAGAAATATGCTCTCCTTTTATTTATTACGTTAGGTAAATGATTGTACGACCGTCTCAACGCGCTCATGAAGTTGAAACTAAGATTTGATACACTGATTTATTTATGTAACTAAATCACTGTTTTATAAACTTGTTAATGAATCGACATTTTCTTTGATTAAACTCGTTTTTTTGAGAGGATGATGTCTGTGTTCTTCTTCTACGACACAAGAATGAGTGTCAGTCATAAATCACAGTCACAGGGTGGCGTTTCAGAAACAGCCGTAGCTCAGTGTGATGGAAAAAGTCCATAAATGCTTGAATCAGTGAAAGGACAGCCTGTTTAAAGCAGGCATGGCAGAATTTTATCTAAAAAAAGTCAAGAAAAGTCAGAAAATACTGTCGGAAAGATAAAGGCATAAAATAGGCAGGATAAATAGGTGCAGCAGTAGCTCAGTCCATAGGTGACTTGGCTGGGAACTGGAGGGTTGCTGGTTCAAGTCCCTGTGCGGACCATAAATGGAGAGTGGACTGGCAGCTGGAGAGGTGCCAGCTCATCTCCTGGGCACTGCTGAGGTGCTGTTGAGCAAGGCACCGATCCCCCAACAAAATACAAAAAGTTCCAAAATTGAAAAAGGTTTTTTAGAGTAAAAAGTAAAAAAGTCAGGGAAAGTGAAGTTTTAAAAAGTAAAAAGTTGAAAGTGACAAAAAGGTTTTTTTTAGAGTGAAAAGTTGTAAAAAAAAGTGAAAAGGTTATAAAAAGTAAAAGATTTGCGCAAAAAAAGTGAAAAATTTTCGAAAAAGTGAAAAATTTAAAAGAAAATTAAAAAGTGCAAATTTGAAAAAAAAGTGAAAATTTTGGAAAAGGGAAAAAGTTTTTTTTTAAGTGAAAAAGTTTTTTTTTTAAGTGAAAAAGTTTTTTTTAAGGGAAAAAGTTTTTTTTAAAGTGAAAAAGTTTTTTTTAAGTGAAAAAGTTTTTTTTAAGTGAAAAAGTTTTTTTTAAGTGAAAAAGTTTTTTTTTAAGTGAAAAAGTTTTTTTTTAGGTGAAAAAGGTTTTTTTTAAGTGAAAAAGTTTTTTTTTTAAGTGAAAAAATTTTTTTTTTAAGTGAAAAAGTTTTTTTTTAGGTGAAAAAGTTTTTTTTTTAAGTGAAAAAGTTTTTTTTAAGTGAAAAAGTTTTTTAAGTGAAAAAGTTTTTTTTAAAAGGAAAAAGTTTTTTTTAAGTGAAAAAGTTTTTTTTAAAGGGAAAAAGTCACAATAAGTCCATAAAATGTTTGAATCAGTGAAAGCAGGCATGGCAGAATTTTTTTATTTAAAAAAAAGTCAGAAAGATAAAGGCATAAAATAGGATGCATATGTCGGGGCGGCAGTAGCTCAGTCCATAGGTGATTTGGCTGGGAACCGGAGGGTTGCTGGTTCAAGTCCCTGTGTGGACCATGTTTGGAGCTTGGACTGGTGGCTGGAGGGGTGCCAGCTCATCTCCTGGGCACTGCTGAGGTGCTGTTGAGCAAGGCACCGATCCCCCAACAAAATACAAAAAGTTCCAAAATTGAAAAAGGTTTTTTAGAGTAAAAAGTAAAAAAGTCAGGGAAAGTGAAGTTTTAAAAAGTAAAAAGTTGAAAGTGACAAAAAGGTTTTTTTTAGAGTGAAAAGTTGTAAAAAAAAGTGAAAAAGTTATAAAAAGTAAAAGATTTGCGCAAAAAAAGTGAAAAATTTTCGAAAAAGTGAAAAATTTAAAAGAAAATTAAAAAGTGCAAATTTGAAAAAAAAGTGAAAATTTTGGAAAAGGGAAAAAGTTTTTTTTTAAGTGAAAAAGTTTTTTTTTTAAGTGAAAAAGTTTTTTTTAAGGGAAAAAGTTTTTTTTAAAGTGAAAAAGTTTTTTTTAAGTGAAAAAGTTTTTTTTAAGTGAAAAAGTTTTTTTTAAGTGAAAAAGTTTTTTTTTAAGTGAAAAAGTTTTTTTTTAGGTGAAAAAGGTTTTTTTTAAGTGAAAAAGTTTTTTTTTAAGTGAAAAAATTTTTTTTTTAAGTGAAAAAGTTTTTTTTTAGGTGAAAAAGTTTTTTTTTAAGTGAAAAAGTTTTTTTTAAGTGAAAAAGTTTTTTAAGTGAAAAAGTTTTTTTTAAAGGGAAAAAGTTTTTTTTAAGTGAAAAAGTTTTTTTTAAAGGGAAAAAGTCACAATAAGTCCATAAAATGTTTGAATCAGTGAAAGCAGGCATGGCAGAATTTTTTTATTTAAAAAAAAGTCAGAAAGATAAAGGCATAAAATAGGATGCATATGTCGGGGCGGCAGTAGCTCAGTCCATAGGTGATTTGGCTGGGAACCGGAGGGTTGCTGGTTCAAGTCCCTGTGTGGACCATGTTTGGAGCTTGGACTGGTGGCTGGAGGGGTGCCAGGAGTTCATCTCCTGGGCACTGCTGAGGTGCTGTTGAGCAAGACCCAATGAAAAGTGTTATGTTCTAAAAATTGAAAAATTTGAAAGGACAGTTAAAAAGTCGGGGAAAGTGAAATTTTAAAAATGAAAAAGTTTTTTTTTTTAAGTCAAAGTTTTTTTGAAATGAAAAAGTTTTTTTTTTAAGTGAAAAAGTTTTTTTTTTAAGTGAAAAAGTTTTTTTTTTTAAGTGAAAAAATTTTTTTTTTAGTGAAAAAGTTTTTTTTAAGTCAAAAAGTTTTATTTTAAATGAAAAAGTTTTTTTGTGAAAAAGTTTTTTTTTTTAAGTGAAAAAGTTTTTTTTTAAGTGAAAAAGTTTTTTTAAAGTGAAAAAGTTTTTTTTTTAAGTGAAAAAGTTTTTTTTAAGTGAAAAAGTTTTAAGTCAAAGTTTTTTTTAAATGAAAAAGTTTTTTTTTAAGTGAAAGTTTTTTTTAAAGTGAAAAAGTTTTTTTTTTAGTGAAAGTTTTTTTTTAAGTGAAAAAGTTTTTTTTTTAAGTGAAAAAGTTTTTTTTAATGTGAAAAAGTTTTTTTTTAAGTGAAAAAGTTTTTTTTAGTGAAAACGTTTTTTTTAGTGAAGTTTTTTTTTTCAGTGAAACATTTTTTTTTTTAAGTGAAAAATTTTTTTTTTTAAGTGAAAAAGTTTTTTTTTTAAGTGAAAAAGTTTTTTTTTAATGAAAAAGTTTTTTTTAAGTGAAAAAGTTTTTTTTTTAGTGAAAAAGTTTTTTTTAAGTGAAAAAGTTTTTTTTTAAGTGAAAAAGTTTTTTTTTAAGTGAAAAAGTTTTTTTTTCAGTGAAAAAGTTTTTTTAAGTGAAAAATATTTTTTTTTAAGTGAAAAAATTTTTTTAAGTGAAAAAGTTTTTTTTAAGTGAAAAAGTTTTTTTTAGTGAAAACGTTTTTTTTTAGTGAAAAAGTTTTTTTTTGAGTGAAAAAGTTTTTTTTTTAAGTGAAAAAGTTTTTTTTTACTGAAAAAGTTTTTTTTCAGTGAAAAAGTTTTTTTTAATGTGAAAAAGTTTTTTTTTAAGTGAAAAAGTTTTTTTTTAAGTGAAAAAGTTTTTTTTTCAGTGAAAAAGTTTTTTTTAATGTGAAAAAGTTTTTTTTTAAGTGAAAAAGTTTTTTTTTTAAGTGAAAGTTTTTTTTAATGTGAAAAAGTTTTTTTTTTAAGTGAAAAAGTTTTTTTTAAGTGAAAAAGTTTTTTTTTAGTGAAAAAGTTTTTTTTTTAAGTGAAAAAGTTTTTTTTAATGAAAAAGGTTTTTTTTCAGTGAAAAAGTTTTTTTTAAAGTGAAAAAGTTTTTTTTTAAGTGAAAAAGTTTTTTTTTAAGTGAAAAAGTTTTTTTTTAAGTGAAAAAGTTTTTTTTTAAGTGAAAAAGTTTTTTTTTTAAGTGAAAAAGTTTTTTTTTTAAAGTGAAAAAGTTTTTTGAAGTGAAAAAGTCTTTTTTTAAGTGAAAAAGTTTTTTTTAAGTGAAAAAGTTTTTTTTTTAAAGTGAAAAAGTTTTTTTTTTAAGTGAAAAAGTTTTTTTTTTAAGTTTTTTTTTTAGTAAAAAAGTTTTTTTTAAGTGAAAATTTTTTTCTTTGTCCACCTCCCTCTCCTCCTCCCCCTCCTCCTACTCATCTTCTACCTCTCCCCTTCCTCCTCTTCTTCTTTCTCTTATCCTCTTCTTCCTTTTCTTCTTGCTTGTCGTCCTCCTCCTTCCTCTTCTTCTTCTTCCTCTTCCTCTTCTTCTTCCTCTTCTTCTTCTTCCTCTTCCTCTTTCCCTCCTCCTCCTCCTCTTCCTCCTCTTCTTCTTCTTCCTCTTCTTCTTCCTCTCCTCCTGCTCCTCTTCTTCTTCCTCCTCCTACTTCTCCTCCTCTTCTTCCTCTTGTCCTCCTCCTACTCCTCTTCTTGCTCCTCATCTTCCTCTCCTCTTCTTCTTGTTCCTCTCCTCCTCTCTTCTTCTTCTTCTTCTTCCTCTTCTTCCGCTTGTCCTCCACTTCTTCTTCCTCCTCCTCTTCTTCCCATCCTCCTCCTCTCCTCCTCTTCTTCTTCTTCCTCCTCCTCTCCTCTTCTTCTTGCTCCTACTACTTCTCATCCTCTTCTTCCTCTTGTCCTCTTCCTTCTCCTCTTCTTCCTCTTGTCCTCCTCCTACTCCTCTTCTTTCTCCTTCTCTTCTTGCTCCTCATCTTCCTCTCCTTCTCCTCTTTTTCCTCTTGTCCTCCTTCTCTTCTTTGTCCACCTCCCTCTCTTCTTCCCCCTCCTCTTACTCTTCCTTCTCTTCTTCCTCTTGTCCTCCTCTTCCTTCTTCTTCCTCTCCTCCTCCCCCTCCTCCCTCTCTTCTTCCTCTTGTCCTCCTCCTCCTCCTCCGCCTCTTCTTCTTCCTCTTGTCCTCCTCCGCCTCTTCTTCCTCTTGTCCTCTTCTTCCTTTCCTCCTCTTCTTCCTCTTGTCCTCCTCCTCCTCTTCCTCTTCTTGCTCCTCTTCCTCTTTTCCTCTTCCTTCTCCTCTTCTTCCTCTTGTCCTCCTCTTCCTCTCCTCCTCCTCTTCTTCCTCTCCTCCTCCTCCTCTTCTTCCTCTCCTCCTCCTCTTCTTCCTCATGTCGTCGTCCTCCTCCTCTTCCTCTTGTCCTCCTCTTCCTCCTGCTCCTCTTCTTCCTCTCCTCCTCCTCAACTTCCTCTTGATCTCGTCCTCCTCCTCCTCTTCTTCCCATCCTCTTCCTTCTGCTCTTCCTTTTGTCCTCCTCCTCTTCCTCTTCTTGCTCCTCTTCTTCCTCTTGTCCTCCTCTTCCTCTCCTCCTCCTCCTCTTCCTTCTCCTCCTCTTCTTCCTCCTCTTCCTCTTGTCCTCCTCTTCCTTCTCCTCCTCTTCTTCTTCCTCTTGTCCTCATCCTGCTCCTTCTTCCTCTCCTCCTCATCTTCCTCTTGATCTCGTCCTCCTCCTCCTCTTCTTCCCATCCTCTTCCTTCTGCTCTTCCTTTTGTCCTCCTCCTCTTCCTCTCCTCTTTTCCTCCTACTCCTTCTCTTCTTTCTCCTCTTCTTCCCCCTCCTCTTGTCCTCTTCCTTCTCCTCCTCCTCCTTCTCTCCCCCTCTTCCTCCTCTTCCTTCTCCTCTTCCTCCTCCTCCTCCTCCTCCTCTTATTCTTCTTCTCCTCTCCTCCTCCTCCTCTTGTCCTTCTCTTCCTCCTCTTCCTCTCCTCCTCTTCGTCCTCTTGTCCTCCCTATCTTCTTCCCCCTCCTCCTACTCTGCCTTGTCCTCCTCTTCTTCCTCTTGTCCTTCTCCTCCTCCTCTTCTTCCTCTTGTCCTCCTTCTCTTTTTTGTCTACCTCCCTCTCTTCTTCCCCCTCCTCCTACTCTTCCTTCTCCTCCTCTTCTTCCTCTTGTCCTCCTCTTGCTCCTCTTCTTCCTCTCCTCCTCCCCCTCCTCCCTCTCGTCCTCATCCTTCTCCTCCTCTTGTCCTCTTCCTCCTCCTCCTCCTTCTCTTGCCCCCCCCCACCTCCTCCTCCCCCCTCCTCCTCTTCCTCCTCCTCCTTCTCCTCCTCTTCTTCCTCTTGTCCTCTTCTTGCTCCTCTTCTTCCTCTCCTCCTCCCTCTCTTCTTCCTCTTGTCCTCATCCTTCTCCTCCTCTTGTCCTCTTCCTCCTCCTTCTCTTGCCCCCCCCCCACCTCCTCCTCCTCCTCCTCTTCTCCTCCTCCTCCTCCTCCTCTCCGGTTGGAGCTGATAGAAAGGCAACAGGAACTCAAATCTCCACTGGTTAAACAGAGGAACGAGAAACTTTATTAAGCAGCAGGCCTAATGTGCCTAATAAAGTGGCCGCTGAGCGTACGCAGCATCCTATCCCGTCTGATAATTAAATTAAAAACGGCGCCTGATATTTGAGATTTGAAGTGAACCCGCGGACGGAGCGTCTGACCCTGGATCAGCAGAGCCGTACATCACAAATACGAGGTTGGACAAAGCACCTTGGTGAAGATTACTCTCCTGCACCGATCATCCATCACGCTGCAGCTCGTCCTTGGAATACATAATGTAATGATAATCTGATCCAGTATGCAAATGAGGGCTCAGCGGGGTGACTGCAGGGAGGACAGTCCACCTGCCCCCCCACACACACGAGGAGCCCCAAACCCCAGATCTGCAGATTACAGCTTTAACGCAGAGAGGAGTGCAAACTGAGCGCAGGAGATATCAACCCACGCTGTTTGTGTAGTCAAATCAGATGCACCGCAGCATTATCTGCATGTGATTCAGCTTCTGTATGAGATTAGCGGGAGTTGAAGCAGCATCCGAGATGTTGCGCGTCTCTGCAGCTCGCGGTCTAATCCCTGTCAGAGCTGGTGGATCCTCAATCCCTTTCAGTTAATGCACCGTGACCGTCGCGCCAAATTATGTAATTACACCGGGGTTGGAGGCACAACGCACGCACGGATGTGGATGCTGCGGAGGGACATCGTGGTTTTGCTTCGCTCTCACTGACGCCGAGCAGAAACGGGCACAAATGTAAGACACGTGACCTTCATCCGACCTTCTGCTGTCCGTCTCTGGGAGGACACAGTGAGCTAAACACTGGTGTTCGCCTTAAGTCAATTTAGTAGAAGAATTACTTCACTCTGTTATTATACATGTTACTTACACACACGCACGCACGCACGCACGCACGCACGCACACACGCACGCAATTAATGGAGAGATGTCAGAGCGAGTGGGCTGCCAGTGGATCAGCGCCCCAAGCAGTAGGGGGCCTTGCTCGACAGCACCTCAGCAGTGCCCAGGAGATGAACTTGCACCTCTCCAGCCACTGGAGACTCGAACCGGCAACCCTCTGGTTCCCAGCCAAGTGGGACTGAGCTACTGCCGCCCCAGAGTAGTAACACCACACTGTAGAAATACTTCTGCTACAGGTAATCATTAGGTAGGTGGTAAGAAATGTGGTCTTTACCTACTCCGTAAAGTGTCCTGAGATATCTTTTGTTATGATTTGGCACTATAAATAAAATTGAATTGAATTAGGGTTGCAAAATTCTAATTGCTTAATTTTCAGAGTTGGAAACTTTCCATGGGAATTAACAGGAATTTATGGGAATAAATGGAAATTTACAAAATTGAAGGTCGGCCATTAACAGGGAGTTTAATAAATACAGTTGGGTGAAAATAAATTTCAGCATAATCTTGACAAAAACAACCGAATTTCATGCAAGTACACTTGAGAATATGGCTGCTATTCCCCCGGTTCGAGTCTCCAGTGGCTGGAGAGTTGCCAGTTCATCCCCTGGGCACTGCCGAGGTGCTGTTGAGCAAGGCGCTGAACCCCCAACTGCATAAAAGAATGGACGTAGCGTCTCTGTTGAGGTCCATTCTTCCTCAGCTCTCTTTTCATCACAACGGTGCGGTAGAGCGACTGCAGCTCCGCCCCCGCTGCTCCGATTCTCCGGCCAAACTCACGCTCCATCGTCCCCTCACTCATGAACAAGATCCTGAGGGACTTGAACTCCTTCACTTGGGGTAAGGACTCATTCCCTACCTGGAGTAAGCGATCCACCGCTTAAAAGAGTAAAAATGACAAATTCACAACCTGCATTCAGGTCATCTTCACCCTCTTATCCGGGGCCGGGTCGGATATTCACAACCTGCTACGTGACCGATGAAATATTTCAGTGTCCTAAAACATGCAAACGAGCATTTGTTCTGTGTTTGGAGGTTCGGTTTTAATCATCTACTGTTGGAAAAAGATAAAAAAAGCCTCATTGTTGGAGTCGGAGAGTCGTCGTTCACCGTCACAGTTAACAATGACTCTCACAATACAACGCAGCTCAACATTAATGTATTTGTTTTGAACGTTTCCAAGAGTTTGGTGAGTTTTCTTTAGGTTGTGTCGGTTCAAACGAGGTAAACGCTGAAGTCTCAGTTTGGGGAAAGCTTGAAATCCAAAGGTGCACGGTTCGATCCCTCTGTCCAATAAGGAAAAGAACTGGAAGAACGCGTTTTATTGGACAGTCTTGAGTTTATTTTGCTTATTTACTGACGTAGGAACTTGTTTGCTTTTATTTTTATTAACTATTTAAAAATCTCAAAATGGTTGTCAGCTGCGACTGCTCCTGATGAGCCCTGGGGGAAAAAACGCTTCATCTTTTACCTAAATTACTGAATTAATGATTTTAAATTACCTTAAAACACAAATTTCTCGCACAATGGAGAGAGTTTGTCTTATTTCGCCGATAAATTCTGTTCAAAGTGGAAGTGATGAAGCAGAACATCGCACTCCTGCTGCAGCCTGAACGTCCGTTTCAATCACCTGCAGAGTTCAACAACCTGTGAGAAGATGTCAGACCTTTGTCTCCATGACGATGCATCATATTGATGACCTTCTCTCTCTGTTCACCGGCAGCGGCCAGACTCTTATTGTTGTCCTGGTCGTTTTAAAGAAGTCCCACGGAGCCCGTAAAGGAGAAACGCCGTCACATTCACAGTCCAAAATGTCACCAGCTGTAGCGATCGCTATCCATAAAGTTTTCATAAATGTCACGGAGAAAATGAAACAGCCCGTAGCAATTAGGCGTTTCCTTAAAGGCCACCCTTTCACAATAAAAGCACAGGAAGAGAGAATCTGGTAAAACTGACGCTTTATTCATGTAATTATTTGGGGATTTCTGTTTGTGTTTAAATCTGATCTCTAAATCTGAGGCCATGGCTCTCAGCAGGAAACCGGTGGATTGCTTACTCCAGACAGGGAACGAGTCCTGACCCCAAGTGAAGGAGTTCAAGGACCTCAGGATCTTGTTCACGAGTGAGGGGACGATGGAGCGTGAGTTTGGCCGGAGAATCAGAGCAGCGGGGGCGGAGCTGCAGTCGCTCTACCGCACCGTTGTGATGAAAAGAGAGCTGAGGAAGACAAAGCTCTGGATCTACCCTCAGTCCTGGTTCCTACCCTCACCTGTGGTCATGAAAGCTGGGTCAGGACCCAAAGAACCAGGTCCAGGTCCAAGCGTCTGAAACGTGTTTCCTCAGGAGGGGGGCTGGAGTCTCCCTTAGAGAGAGGGGGAGAAGTTCAGTATCCGTGAGGAACTCGGAGTAGAGCCGCTGCTCCTTTGTGTTGAAAGGAGCCAGTTGAGGTGGTTCAGGATCATCTGGTAAGGATGAACCCTGGGCGCCTCCCTAGGGAGGTGTTCCAGGCACGTCAAGCTGGGAGGAGGCCTCGGGGAAGACCCAGGACCAGGTGGAGAGATTAGATCTCCACACTGGCCTGGGAACGCCTCAGGATCCCCCAGTTAGAGCTGGTTAATGTGGCCCGGGAAAGGGAAGTTTGGGGTCCTCTGCTAAAGCTGCTGCCCCCGAGACCCGACCCCGGATAAGAGGCTGAAGATGAGATTTTATATTAAGCAAAAATAAATGAAAATAAAATAAATTAGCTAAATCGTACTGTACGTCCAGCATCAGTTTTACATTTAAATAAATACATTTAAAAAGCAGCTTAATGAGCCCATCTCAACATCACCTCCTGTATCGTTTTCTATATTAAAGGTTTTTGCACATATCTGAAACATATTCACATAACTGCACTCAGCGGTCGGTAACGCCGAACCAATCAAGAGTCTCGTCCAATTAAAAAGGAAACCTCTGCGGTCTCCTAGCAACAGAGTGCTGCTGAGAGCGATGCCCTTTGGTTTTAAGCATCATTTTCTCCACGGGAGACTTTTTCAAAATGCGTCTGACGACTTTAAAAAGCATCTGAACTGTGATTTTAGTGGAAGAAAGTGTGGTAATTTTGTTTCATAAGATAAAAAACATAAAATATATATACACATAAAAATGTTAATATTCCATATGTTGAGTCAGCTGTTACATCTGAACAGGGATGGAAAGAAAAAAGTGCAAAAATGTACTAAAATAAGCATTTTAAAGCAGATTAAATGTACTATGCTCGATTATATATATATATAATTAACTCATGTCAATATTGAGACCGTGATTATTTAAAACCGTGCGGAAACATGATGCACTTATTGAACATTTTGTTAAAACTGCCTTTTTAAAAGTCAATTTTTTCAAGAGTAGCCTAACAGATGTTTAAAATAGTTAGCTTAAGTAACAAATACATGTTTGAAATACTGTAGTTAGCTAAAAGAAGTAACAATTATGTTTGAAATGAAGCTAAATGCTTGAAATAGTTAGCTAGAAGCAGGCTAACAAATGTGAAATACTGTAGTTAGCAAAAGTAGCCTAACAGATGCTTGAAGTAGTTAGCTTAAGTAACACAAACATGTTTGAAATACTTTAGTTAGCTAAAAAAAAAGTAACAAATATATGTTTGAAATTAAGCTAAAAGCTTTAAATAGTTAATGTCAGCCAAGAGAAACAAATGTTTGAAATAGTTAGCTAGAAGCAACAAATACATGTTTTAAGTAGTTAGCTAGAAGCAGGCTAACAAATTTGAAATACTGTAGTTAGCCAAAGTAGCCTAACAGATGTTTGAAATAGTTAGCTTAAGTAACAAAAATATATTTGATATACTGTAGTTAGCTAGCCAAAAGTAACAAATGTTTGAAATAGTTAGCTAGAAGTAACAAATACATGTTTGAAATACTGTAGTTAGCTAAAAGAAGTAACAAATATGTTTGAAATTAAGTTAAAAGCTTTAAATAGTTCATGTCAGCCTGCTTCTAGCTAACTATTTCAAGCATTTTTTACTTTTGGCTAACAAATGTGAAATACTGTAGTTAGCCAAAGTAGCCCAACAGATGTTTGAAACAGTTAGCTTAAGTAACAAAAACATGTTTGAAATACTGTAGTTAGCTAAAAACTAACTACAGTATTTCAAAAGTACAATATTCACCTCTGAGATGTAAAACAACAAGTCTGAGAAAAGAAGCATAAAATGGAAGAATTTTGAATTTGTACTTAAGTAAATGTTTTTAGTTTCATTTCACCACGGCAAAATAATATATGTCAGAGAAACATCTGCAGCCTGTGCACACCAGTGATAACACAACCACCTCAATATAAGGAGGCACAAAAGTTACACTGTGATAATAACCAACAATTCATAAATTGACACCAATGTGAGTGCAACAAGTAACAAGCAACAAACAATATAAAGCCACAGAACTCAAACAACGTCAGACACAACAAAGCAACATCACCAAAACACACAACACACAGATAAGCAAACAGTATAAACTCCACAGCTGCTGCAGACACACACATTACTGCACAACACTGAATTATTGTTGTTGTTGTTGTTGTTACTCAGCTGTCTGACCTGTAACTCTGAGTCCATGTGCACCAAGAATCCTCCACAATCTGCTCCAGGTTCAATTCCTCTGCTCATTCCTTCCCAAAACTAAACAAACTCAGTCCAGTGAGTCTCTCTGTCCCACTATGACCAGTTCAATGTGGCAGAAAGGCCTCACACACATCAGTGGAAGTAAACGTGTCTGTGCTGCTCATCCACCATGAGCAAACTAGCATGTAGCATGTAGCATGTAAGCCAGTCCCAGCATGCACCTGTTGTCAAAGGTGGGTTTGATTGGGGTGACTCAGCCGGCCACACCTTCATTAAACCAGTGATTTACAGAAACACTTGTGATTAAAAAACACATGTTAAAAGTTACATTTTCTTCTTTTTTAAATACTCAAAAGTACAAAAACACAACTTTGTAATGGCACTAAATTTTGTTCTGTTACAATAAATTGCTAAAAGTATGGTTGAAATAGTTTCCTCAAAGTAATAAATACATATTTGAAATAGTTTACTGAAAGTAATAGATGTGTGTTTGGTAAAATAGATGAAATAGTGAGATAAAAGTACATTTTTGAAATAGTTAATGTTAGCAGAAAGTAACATAGGCAAAATGTTTGGAATAAAAGAAATACATGTTTGAAGTTAGCTAAAACCAACAAATAAACTTTTGAAATAGTTCGCAAAAAGCAGGCTAACACATGTGAAATACTGTAGTTAGCAAAAGTAGCCTAACAGATTTTTGAAATAGTTAGCTTAAGTAACAACAACATTTTAAAAATACTGTAGTTAGCTAATAAAGTAACAAATAATGTTTGAAATTAAGCTAAATGTTTGAAATAGTTAGCTAGAAGTAACAAATTACATGTTTAAAATAGTTTGCTAAAAAGTAACAAATACTGTATATTTGAAACTAAGCTAAAAGCTTTAAACAGTTAATGTTTGGTAAAAGTAACAAATGTTTGAAATAGTTAGCTAGAAGTAGGCCTAACATGTTTTAATTGCTAGCTAAAAGCAGGCTTACAAATTTGAAATACTGTAGTTAGCAAAAGTAATAGATTCGTATGCATTTAAAATAGTTAGCTAAAGTAACAAATATTTGTTTGAAATTAATCTAAATGCTTGAAATAGTTAATGTCAGCTAAATGAAACAAATGTTTGAAATAGTTAGCTAAGAGCAGGCTAACAAATGTGAAATACTGTAGTTAGCAAACGTTATAGATATGTATACATTTAAAATAGTTAGCTAAAGTAACAAATACGTTTGAAATTAGGTAAAAGCTTTGGATAGTTAATGTTAGCAAGAAGTAACAAACATGTTTGAAATAGTTAGCTAAAAGCAGGCTAACAATTTTAAATTTGCTGAAGTTAGCAAAAGTTAAAGCTATATGTTTGAAATACTTAGCTAAAGTAACAAATATATGTTTGAAATTAAGCTAAAAGCTTTGAATAGTTAATGTTAGCTAAAAGTGACAAATGTTTGAAATAGTTAGCTAAAAGTAGGCTAACAAATATGAAATACTAAAGTTAGCAAAGGTTATAGATATATGTTTGAAACACTTAGCTAAAGTAACAAATATGTTTGAAGTCGTTAGCTGAAGTAACAGTTATAGGGTGTGTCTGAAATTAAGCTAAAAGTGTGAAATAGGTAATGTTTGGTAAAAATGTTCGTGGTAATTAGCTAAAAATAAGAGCTCAAATAGCTTAAAGTCATTAATAAATGGTTGAAACGGTCCATTGCTGAAATACCACAAACTCCCTTGTTCCCTCGTGAACTCATATGAAAGCTTTTATTGATATTTATGACCGAGGTTTGTAATTACGTAAATGAACACGCCGGAGCGATGTCCTCCACATCATCCCGACGTAATTAATAGTCGCCGTCTTTTCACCTACAAGCCCGGAAACCCGACTTCCATTTGAATTAAGGGATCACTTCACTGCGACCCTTTAGCACCTGAAAGGAAACAGCCTGCGTTTAATATCAAAACGGCCCCTTTTGATAACATTCGACCTGCAATAACTCCTCGCCACTCGATGAAACCGTGTAATGAAATCCCCCCCCGGTGAGATTTACGGTGAGGACAGAAAGTGTACATTAATTTAAATGCCTTTGTTAAATTCCACCTGAGGGTGTCCATTACCTTTATATTGTATTAGAGCGCGAGGAGCAGTTAATTAATGCTTCAGCAGACTATATCAGCTCTGTCCAACTTGGTGTTTAAAGATCCCCGCTGATGTTTGACTGTGTCATTACCTTCAAATGAAAGTGATTTTCCTCTTCAGTGCACGGCAGGATCCAGCGTAACCAGGCCTTTCTAGTCTGTCTGCACGCCCAGTCCTTTTAAAGGGAGACCCTTGCTTCTGCTTTTGCATAAATCATTTACCTCTACTATTCTGAAAATTAAATAAAAATATTCTTGGGAGCCAAAACATGTACTAAGTTCCCCTTTGAGAGCCAAATCGCAAGCTAAAGTGCCCTCTTGGGAGGCAAAACGTGGGCTAAAGTGTCCTCTAGGAGCCAAATCACGTGCTAAAGTGCCCTCTAGGAGCCAAAACGTGTGCTAAAGTGCCCTCTAGGAGCCAAAACGTGTGCTAAAGTGCCCTCTAGGAGCCAAAACGTGTGCTAAAGTGTCCTCTTGGGAGCCAAAACGTGTGCTAAAGTGCCCTCTTGAAAGTCAAAACGTGCTAAAGTGCTCTGTAGGAACCAAATCACGTGCTAAAGTGCCCTCTTGGGAGGCAAAACATGTGCTAAAGTGCCCTCTTGGGAGCCAAAATGTTTGCTGAAGTGCCCTCTTGAAAGTCAAAACGGGCGCTAAAGTGCCGCCTAGGAGCCAAAACGTGGGCTAAAGTGACTTCTAGGAGCCAAGATGTGTGCTAAAGTGTCCTCTAGGAGCCAAAATGTGTGCTACAGTGCCCTCTTGGTAACCAAAAGGCATGCTAAAGTACCCTCTAGAAGTCAAAACGTGTGCGAGAGGGCCCTCTAGGAGCCAAAACGTGTGCTAAAGTGCCCCCTAGGAGCCAAAATGTGTGCTAAAGTGCCCTCTAGGAGCCAAAATGTGTGCTAAAGTGCCCTCTGGGAACCAGCACATGTGCTAAAGTGACTTCTAGGAGCCAAAACTTGTGCTAAAGTGCCCTCTAGGAGCCAAAATGTGTGCTAAAGTGTCCTCTTGGGAGCCAAACATGTGCTAAAGTGCCATCTAGGAACCAAAACGTGTGCTAAAGTGTCCTCTAGGAGCCCAAATGTGTGCTAAAGTGTCCTCTAGGAGCCAAATAACGTGCTAAAGTGCCCTCTAGGAGCCAAATCACGTGCTAAAGTGTCCTCTAGAAGCCAAAACGTGTGCTAAAGTGCCCTCTAGGACCCAAAATGTGTGCTAAAGTGTCCTCTAGGAGCCAATATGTTTGCTAAAGTGCCCTCTAGGAGCCAAAATGTGTGCTAAAGTGTCCTCTTCGGAGCATAAACGTGTGCTAAAGTGTCCTCTAGGAACCAAAACGTGTGCTAAAGTACCCTCTAGGAGCCAAAACGTGTGCTCAAGTGTCCTCTAGGAGCCAAAATGTGTGCTAAAGTGTCCTCTAGGAGCCAAAACATGTGCTAAAGTACCCTCCAGTAGCCAAATCTCGTGCTAAAGTGACCTCTAGGAGCCAAAACATCTGCTAAAGTGCCCTCTAGGAGCAAAATCATGTGCAAAAGTGTCCTCTAGAAGTCAAAACGTGTGCTAAAGTGCCCTCTAGAAGCCAAAACGTGTGCTAAAGTGCCCTCTAGAAGCCAAAACGTGTGCTAAATCACCCTCTAGGAGCCAAAAAATGTGCTCAAGTGTCCTCTTCAGTGGCGAGGACGTGCTATATGTGCCCTCTTTTTTTCCTTTTCACCCCTGCCCTTCAAAAAGTCTGCTTCTAGGACATGAACCTGGGTGAAAGTCCTGTGTTGTGGGACCCTTCTCCCTCTGCGGAAAGGTGGATTACATACAAATACATTATTTTTCATAGTATTTCATGTGGGAACAGTGACGGAGGACGGCCTGCCTGCTTGAGTAAATGTACTTTCCACTTCTGCTGCTTCAGGAGAATCTTGAAGTTCACAATATATATATTCCTGGCTCTCACGACGACCCGTCCTGATCTCTCTATCTCTGCCTCAGGATGAGAGATCACGTCTGAACCGGCTCGGTCTGTTCATCAGCAGTGATGTGTCACTCACGGCCTGTTTCTACCTGGATGGAGTGTCATCCTCGGCGTGAGGAGCCGAGATAAAACAAGGCTTTGGTGTCAGCTTGTCAGACTGAAGCAGAGACAAAGGTGACAGGAGGATGAGGAAAAAGATGAGAGTGGTGCGCGATCATGAGTGATTCAAACCCCCTCAGAGCCTCTCCACATCGGACACTCGACGTGAACATGAAGGCTGGAGCACAGAGAGAAGTGTGCTGGATGGAGCCTGTTCACGTGCACTTTAAAACCAGCTGCAGGTGCATTTGGTCCTTTCTCCACATGCAGAGTTTTACAACATAAACTACAAAATCTACTAAAGTATAAATACAAAATACATAAACATGACGCTGTAGGTGCAAATATTTAGTGATAACTACAAAGAGACACAACACGACTACAATGAGACACAAAATGACTACAAAGAGACATAAAATGACTACAAAGAGACACAACATGACTACAAAGAGACACAAATATAACTACAGAGACACAAAAACAACTACAATGAGACACAAAATGGTCACAAAGAGATACAAAATGACTACTGAGAGACACAAATGACTACAAAGAGACACAACATGACTACAAAGAGACACAAAATGGTCACAAAGAGACACAAAACGACTACAAAGAGACACAAAATGACTACAAAGAGACACAAAGAGACACAAAATGACTACAAAGAGACACAAATTGACTACAAAGAGACACAAAATGACTACAAAGAGACACAAAATGACTACAAAGAGACACAAAACGACTACAAAGAGACACAAAATGACTACAAAGACACACAAAACGACTACAAAGAGACACAAAATGACTACAAAGACACACAAAATCACTACAAAGAGACACAAAATGACTACAAAGACACACAAAACGACTACAAAGAGACACAACATGACTACACAGAGACACAAAACAACTACAAAGAGACACAAAACAACTACAAAGAGACACAAAACAACTACAAAGAGACACAAAATGACTCCAGAGATCTAAAATGGTTGAACTTTGCACTGCATTGGGGTGGAGAGTGTGTAGCCGTCTGGTCGTGGCGTCATGTTTGGAGGCAAAGCTTCGTTCAAACGTGAACAGACGCAGCTAAAGGGCCACAGCTCCACAGACACAGGAGAAGCTCATGGTCTCTTCCTTCCCCCTCATCAGAGTTCAGTGTTTGCGTGGGTGTCTATTATTCACGCGGACTAACTACATATATCACCGTGTGTGTGTGTGTGTGTGTGTGTGTGTGTGTGCATACGCAGTCTCACAGTCTATACATAGTCCGGACAAAATGACTGTAATTACTTCTCAAGCTGTGAGCGACTGTGGCGTGCTTTATTCTCCATCTGGACCCAGACCGCCACCCTTTGTGCGGCTCGCTCCCTCCATCCATCTCGCCCCGGAGGCAGGGCACGCGGAGGGGAAGAGGTGAAGCCGAGATACGGCCTGGAGTCAGAGGGGCGGGTTCATCTTTGAAACAACAACAGATTAGTTATTGTAGTTTGGTCTCACCAGCGTGTTTGAAGCCAGTTTTAAACTGACGGCGCCCGACTGAGTCAACATTTGTCCTCCTTCTCTAGGAGCCAAAATGTGTACTAAAGTGTCCTCTAGGAGCCAAAATGTGTGCTAAAGTGCCCTACAGGAGCTAAAATGTGTGCTAAAGTGCCCTCTAGGAGCCAAAATGTGTGCTAAATTGTCCTCTAGGAGCTAAAACGTGTGCTAAAGTGTCCTCTAGGAGCCAAAACGTGTGCTAAAGTGTCCTCTAGGAGCCAAAACGTGTGCTAAAGTGTCCTAGGAGCCAAAATGTGTGCTAAAGTGTCCTCTAGGAGCCAAAACGTGTGCTAAAGTGTCCTCTAGGAGCAAAAATGTGTGCTAAAGTGTCCTCTAGGAGCTAAAACGTGTGCTAAAATGTTCTCTAGGAGCCAAAATGTGTGCTAAAGTGTCCTCTAGGAGCCAAAATGTGTGCTAAAGTGCACTCTAGGAGCCAAAATGTGTGCTAAAGTGCACTCTAGGAGCTAAAACGTGTGCTAAAATGTTCTCTAGGAGCCAAAACGTGTGCTAAAGTGTCCTCTAGGAGCCAAAATGTGTGCTAAAGTGCACTCTAGGAGCTAAAACGTGTGCTAAAATGTTCTCTAGGAGCCAAAATGTGTGCTAAAGTGCCCTCTTGGAGCCAAAACATGTGCTAAAGTGTCCTCTAGGAGCTAAAATGTGTGCTAAAGTGCCCTCTAGGAGCTAAAATGTGTGCTAAAGTGTCCTCTAGGAGCTAAAATGTGTGCTAAAGTGTCCTCTAGGAGCTAAAATGTGTGCTAAAGTGCCCTGTAGGAGCCAAAATGTGTGCTAATGTGTCCTCTAGGAGCCAAAATGTGTGCTAAAGTGCCCTCTAGGAGCCAAAATGTGTGCTAAAGTGCACTCTAGGAGCCAAAACATGTGCTAAAGCGTCCTCTAGGAGCCAAAACGTGTGCTAAAGTGTCCTCTAGGAGCTAAAATGTGTGCTAAAGTGCCCTGTAGGAGCCAAAATGTGTGCTAATGTGTCCTCTAGGAGCCAAAATGTGTGCTAAAGTGCCCTCTAGGAGCCAAAATGTGTGCTAAAGTGCCCTCTAGGAGCTAAAATGTGTGCTAAAGTGCCCTCTTGGGAGCTTAAATGTGTGCTAAAGTGACCTCTAGGAGCCAAAACGTGTGCTAAAGTGCCCTCTAGGAGCCAAAACATGTGCTAAAGTGCACTCTAGGAGCCAAAACATGTGCTAAAGCGTCCTCTAGGAGCCAAAACGTGTGCTAAAGTGTCCTCTAGGAGCTAAAATGTGTGCTAAAGTGCCCTGTAGGAGCCAAAATGTGTGCTAATGTGTCCTCTAGGAGCCAAAATGTGTGCTAAAGTGCCCTCTAGGAGCCAAAATGTGTGCTAAAGTGCCCTCTAGGAGCTAAAATGTGTGCTAAAGTGCCCTCTTGGGAGCTTAAATGTGTGCTAAAGTGACCTCTAGGAGCCAAAACGTGTGCTAAAGTGCCCTCTAGGAGCCAAAACATGTGCTAAAGTGCACTCTAGGAGCCAAAACATGTGCTAAAGCGTCCTCTAGGAGCCAAAACGTGTGCTAAAGTGTCCTCTAGGAGCCAAAATGTGTGCTAAAGTGTCCTCTAGGAGCCAAAACACAAACAAACCAAAGCCTAAAAAGTCGTAGCTTTCACAGAAAACGTGGCTACATTATACTTCCTGTTTCCATCTCCAAAAGTACAGTAGTTGGGAGACGTAGGGCGTGATTATGATGATTATCCCCCAATTTGAAGCAAAGATTCATATTTTTATTCCCTTCTTCACAGGGAGGACACACCTGGCTGCCTCCTTCACACATGCCAAACCCCCACGCTTCCCTCACACACAGGACTTATGGGAAATATCTCCTCATCCTCGGCTGCTTCCTCCAGTTTCCCCAACCCCCCTCACATCCGCGTCGGGTGTCTCGCAGCAGCAGATCTGGGGTTACGGCCCTCCGTGTCTGTTAGAGGAGGTAGTGATCTGTAAACTGACAAATGAACTCTGAAGCAGCCTCAGAGGGGCGGAGGGAGACAGCCCAGCTCTCACTGCTCTGCACCCCCTCGTTTCTGGAGCTGCTGAGGGAAACACGCACGCCAGGCACGTCGTTAGACCTGGACACTCGGGGCTGTAGCCACGGGTCTCTTGGGGATAGCCCGACCTCCGTGCCGTCTAATAGATAAATAAAAAAACCATAATGATGATAGAAATAGCCCAGTATAGTAGACTTTAATGTGGCTGCATGACCAGCGGACAAAGATGCAACGTTGACGCCCATCTCATCTCATCTTCAGCCTCTTATCCGGGGTCGGGTCTCGGGGGCAGCAGCTTTAGCAGGGGACCCCAAACTTCCCTTTCCCGGGCCACATTAACCAGCTCTAACTGGGGGATCCTGAGGCGTTCCCAGGCCAGTGTGGAGATCTAATCTCTCCACCTGGTCCTGGGTCTTCCCCGAGGCCTCCTCCCAGCTGGACGTGCCTGGAACACCTCCCTAGGGAGGCGCCCAGGGTTCATCCTTACTAGATGATCCTGAACCACCTCAACTGGCTCCTTTCAACACAAAGGAGCAGCGGCTCTACTCCGAGTTCCTCACGGATGCTGAACTTCTCCCCCTCTCTCTAAGGGAGACTCCAGCCCCCCTCCTGAGGAAACACATTTCACACGCTTGGACCTAGACCTGGTTCTTTGGGTCCTGACCCAGCTTTCATGACCACAGGTGAGGGTAGGAACCAGGACTGAGGGTAGATCCAGAGCTTTGCCTTCATCAGCTCTCTTTTGGTCACAACGGTGCGGTAGAGCGACTGCAACACCGCCCCCGCTGCTCCGATTCTCCGGCCAAACTCACGCTCCATCGTCCCCTCACTCGTGAACAAGATCCCGAGGTCCTTGAAGTCCTTCACTTGGGGTCAGGACTCATTCCCTACCTGGGACAAGTGATACCTTCAAAATCAAACGACAAGGACTGAAGCGGGAAATAGTCCATTACAGTGGGTGAACGGCGAGACAAGAGGCGAGACGAGAGTCAACGCGGGGTCTTTTACCAGCGATGGCTAACGCAGCTTTATGCAGAGCTCAACACAGATGAGATGGTGGCGGTGGCGTTGGCGGTGGCGAAGTTTCTACTGGACAGGAACTTTTGGTCTGACTGATCCTAGAACGCAGCGTTACGCGTGAGAACGCAGCGCTACGCGTGAGAACGCAGCGCTACGCGTGAGAACGCAGCGTTACGCGTGAGAACGCAGCGTTACGCGTGAGAACGCAGCATTACGCGTGAGAACGCAGCATTACGCGTGAGAACGCAGCGTTACGCGTGAGAGCTCAGCATCCGGACGCTATATTTGTGTAATAAGATAGTATTTATGCGAGGAAGGTTAGCGTCAAACAAACCAGCCCTTTCACTAGCGCCGTTCACGTTCTCACCGCACGCGTCGGGCGAGGAGGGAGCGTCGGAGGTCAGGCGGGGGGAAGAGGGCGGGACTTTGGAGGGAGGCACTCAGCAGTTTCATCCCAATCATTAAATGTGTGTGCATGCGAGTGTGCATCCGTGCATGTTTATGATAATGGACTTATCCATACTCTGCATAATGTGTGTGTGTGTGTGTGTGTGTGTGTGTGTGTGTGAGGGGGAAAGAACAATGGCGACCATGTGGCGCTGCAGTGGTGGTAATTGATGAATGGGATGTTTAAAGAGCAGAATATGAATGAAGAGGAGAGGACCCCGGGGCTTCACTCCGCACCGTGGTAATCAAAGCCTTGATAGTGTCCCCGCCTTTGACTAATGGTCCTAAAAAGCCGCCTCTCGAGGGCGCCGCCTCTCACAGCCGCCCGCCTCTCACAGCCGCCCGCCTCTTACAGCCTCTCGATCCCCTCCGCGCTGTGACGCAGACCCCCAGAGAGACGCCGGCAGCGCGGGAGGGCGACGCAGGTCGGAGCTTCTGCCTCCGCACGACCTCTGCTGTCACTCAGGTACAGGTGAGACACCTGAGGGCAGCGGTGCAGGGAATACACAGATCAACGCTCAGACGAGGAGAGGTGACCGTTAAGTTTAGACGACTGAAGGAGACGGTTAAGTTTAGACGAGGAAAGGAGACGGTTAAGTTAAGACGAGGAAATCAGACGGTTAAGTTTAGGCAACAAAAAGAGACGGTTAAGTTTAGACAACAAACGGTGAAGGTTGAGTTTAGGCAACAAAAGATGACGTTTAAGTTTAGGCAACGAAAGGTGATGGTTAAGTTGAGTCAACTGAAGGTGACGGTTAAGTTTAGACGACAAAAGGGGACTGTTAAGTGTAGGCAACTAAAAGTGACAGTTAAGTTTAGGCAACAAACGGTGACGGTTGAGTTTAGGCAACAAAAGATGACGTTTAAGTTTAGTCAATGAAGGGTGACGGTTAAGTTTAGACGACAAACGGTGACGGTTAAGTTTAGACGACTAAAGGTGACGGTTAAGTTTAGACGACTCAAGACGACGGTTAAGTTTAGACGACAAAAGGTGACGGTTAATTTGAGGCGACTAAAGGAGACGGTTAAGTTTAGACGAGGAAAGGAGACGGTTAAGTTTAGGCAACTAAAGGAGACGGTTAATTTGAGGCGACTAAAGGAGACGGTTAAGTTTAGACGAGGAAAGGAGACGGTTAAGTTTAGGCAACTAAAGGAGACGGTTAAGTTTAGACGAGGAAAGGAGACGGTTAAGTTTAGGCGACGGTTAATTTTAGACGACAAAAGGTGACGGTTAAGTTGAGGCGACTAAAGGTGACGGTTAAGTTTAGACGAGGAAAGGAGACGGTTAAGTTTAGGCAACTAAAGGAGACGGTTTAGTTTAGACGAAGAAAGGAGACGGTTAAGTTTAGACAACTAAAGGAGACGGTTTAGTTTAGACGAAGAAAGGAGACGGTTAAGTTTAGACGAGGAAAGGAGACGGTTAAGTTTAGGCGACGGTTAATTTTAGAGGACAAAAGGTGACGGTTTAGTTTAGGCAACTAAAGGAGACGGTTAAGTTTAGACGAGGAAAGGAGACGGTTAAGTTTAGACGAGGAAAGGTGACGGTTAGGTTTAGACGACTAAAGATGACGTGATGACAACAGCCTGAATTATTAGCATGATGATAATGATACCGATATCTTCATCATCATCATTGAGATATGAAACTACCTTTATCCGCGCAGACGATTTTGCCCAAATTCCACCGCGTACTCAAGAACTGCAGCCTGTTGTTTCCACAACATGAAAACACAGCAGCTCGCTCACCTGCTCCTCTTAAATGTCACAGCTGTGCAGCCAGGAATATACAATCCACACACACACACACACACACACACACACACACACACACACACACACACACACACACTCTGTTTCACATGTACGGCGTTGCTCCTGTACCCAGCGTGGCCTTTTGCAGGCGTCCTCGGAGACCTGGCATTGACAAACCTCCAAACAGTAATTGGGCCATTACGACTCCCTGCCACGGTATCGATTCCCCTGGTTTAGGTGCAGCGGGTAATGGCCGTCTAGACAGAAGGGTTCATGTTGCAGGCAGTGGGGCCCGTGCGCTCGTACGCACAGTGATGCTGATGGCGTTCGTGACTCAGGTGCGTTGTTTCCTGTAATTCAGCCTGGTGGAGGTGATGTCATTTAGCCGCACGTTTGAGCTCCGGTTGCTTTCACAGTCAGGGATCGTACCGGCGTACGTGTGTTTTCTGATTATCGCTGATATGAAAATGTTTTTTTACAGAACACATGACGCAGAAAACGATGCTCGGGGTGAGAAATTGTGTCACATATCTATTTTAATTATTCTTCACGTGGTAGATGGACTTGACTTGTACGCCTTTACCGTCGAATGACTCAAAATGCGTCACATTCACACACGTGTCACATTCACACACGTGCACACGGAGCAGTTCAGGGTTCAGTTTATTTCCCAAGGTCACTTCAACACCGGGGATCGAACCGGGGTAGGACGTTCCTCTGGACCCCTGAGCCACATGAGTTTAAATGATCCACAAATGACTCATACAGAACATTATTTCGTATTTATTCTTTAAATTCTCAACATGTTTATTTTATTTATTTATATTATTTTGTATTTATCATTTTAATAGTTAATATATGACTAATACTATACTACCCTTTATTACCCTACAGTATTACGCTTTTATTTTATTAATTATTATTTAAATTATTCACAAATGACTCATACTGAACATTATTTTAGCCGTTTATTTTATTTTGTATTTATTCTTTTAATAGTTCATATTTGACTAATACTGAAAAAACAGCACTATCTGTTTGTTTTATTATTATAATTTATTAATTATTATTTTAATGGTAAACAACTGACTGATACTGAACACGATGTTTATTTTATCTATTTATTTATTTTGTTTTTATTTTTTTAATATTTTAATGGTCAACAATTATTATTTTTTTTTCATTTCTTATTAAAATAGTCAACAATTGATACTGAACATATTTATAATTTAGGTATTTATTTTATTTGTATTTATTCTTTATTTCAATGGTCAACAATTGACTAAGAACATATTTATTTAGCTTTTAATTTTATTTTTAATCATTATTTATTAAAAAAGTCAATTTATTTTGAACATACATGATTATTTAGGTATTTATTTATTTTTTATTTATTCTTTATTTCAATAGTCAACAATTGACTGATTGTGAACATAGTTATTAAGCTATTTGTTTTATTTTTATTCATTATTTTTTAAATAATCAGCAACTGACTGAAGCTGAATGTTTATTTATGTATTTATTTTATTTTTTATTCATTTAAATAGTCAATTGATACTAAACATACATTATTATTTAGGTATTTACTTTATTTTTAATCATTATTTATTAAAATAGTCAATTTATTTTGAACATACATTATTATTTAGCCATTTATTTTATTTTAATTTATTCTTTATTTAAAAAGTCAACAACCAACTGATACAGAACATATTTATTTAGTTATTTATTTTATTTTTATTCATTCTTTATTTAACTAAAACTGGATTTACTGTACATTATTATTTAGGTGTTTTTATTTTATTTTTATTTATATTTTGTTAAATAATTGATACTGAAAATAATATTTATTTAGCTTTTAAATTTATTTTTAATCATTATTTATTAAAATAGTCAATTTATTTTGAACATACATTATTTAGGTATTTTTTTTATTTTTTATTTATTCTTTATTTTAAAAGTCAACAATCGACTGATACAGAACATATTTATTTAGTTATTTATATCTTATTTTTATTTATTCTTTATTTACTAATACTGGATTTACTGTACATTATTATTTAGGTTTTAATTTTATTTTTATTTATAAAAATATTCAACAACTGTCTGATACTGAACAGGATGTTTATTCAGCCTTTATTATTATTATTATTATTATTATTATTATTATTATTATTTCTACTTTGCCTCATGCATGATTTCCAGAATACAGTATTTTTAACACTTAACTCAACACATCACACACATTTCCTCCTGGACGACTCACGAATCACTCTGTGCTTTAACCCTGACTGTAATAAACTGTGTGTTTAACGTAAAATAATGTTAAATATTCTTTAATAAAGTCATTTGTTTATGAAAGCAGAGTCACGTCTGACATCATCACGGGTCAGGGGGTGATCTCTACGCGCTGTGCGTTGGTGCTCCAGCACGTAGAGATGCTTTAGCACCGACTCACACACTGAGAGGAACTCCGCATGGGGAAAGAGAAGCAGGACACACGGAGACAGAGTCCTCTGTCCCCCCCCGTCCAATTATCACCAGAGGTCAAACTAACCCCCCCGGAGCCGAGTGACGCCGACCCGCTCCCTGACTTTGAACTTCAGTCACCTGGAGAGCAGCGCGCAGGTGAGAGGGATCTCATCACTGCCGCGCTGCTGATCCAAATCAAACATGACTGAGGCTGCTGAGGTTTCCATGGCAATCATGTGCCGCCCCCTCCGTGACATTTAGGGGTTCAGCTGTGAAGGAGGTCCCCCCCCCACCTCCCCTCCCTCGCTGTCTTGGTCCAAACGTGAGCAGAATAGATGAGTAAGCAGCGTCTTGGCCACCTTTCCACCTTGTGTGGATCTGCGTGGTTGTGTGCACAGCGCTCCCCTGGGCCGCACAGCCACAGGACCCGGCCACGTGACGCGCACACACTCCCTGTTCCGCAGAAGGCCGCGGGTCCGCAGAGAAATGCTGAGGCCATCGATTGTTTTCTCCGCGGGGGCACAGTGTGCAACCCGTGAGCCCACGAAATGTCAATGGATATGAATTCTGTAAAGAACTCTTGATCCCCTAATTCAATATTGCAGAGCTCAACGAAAGGTCGTAGTTTAAGGTGAAATAACAACAATGCCGCGCACAATCTTCTCAGCAGTGGCTTTAACAACTGTTCTGTTATTTTCTGTGTGTGTTAATGTGTGGTGATAACAGACACCTGCTGCAAATACATTAAACAACCAAATACAGACAACGCAGCTGTTTACTATTAAGCAAAAATGTGTTTCAAAAACACACAAAACACACTGCAAATACACAAAAACACGCTGCAAATACACAAAAACATATTGGAAATACACAAAAACACGCTGAAAATACACTAAACACGCCGAAAATACACAAAAACACACTGCAAATTCAAAAAACACACTGCAAATACACAAAAACATACTGCAAATACACAAAAACATACTGCAAATACACGAAAACACACTGCAAATACACAAAAACACACTGCTAATACAAAAAACATGCTGCAAATACCAAAAACACACTGCAAATACACAAAACCATACTGCAAATACAAAAAACACAATGAAAACACACTGCAAATACACAAAAAACACACTGCAAAAAAACAAAAACACACTGCAAATACAAAAATCACAACAAAAACACGCTGCAAATACACAAAAACATACCGCATATATACAAAACCCCCAAAAAATACATGTTGCAAACACAAAAACGTGCTTTAACACTCTGACTGTTGCATGACTCAGATATTATAAACACAGATGTAGATTGCTGTTGTTTACCCCGCGTTAGCCTTTGAAGTAAGGCCTCAGCTAGCGTTAGCTCTCGTGCTACGCCTCTTTGTTCATTTGTCAGACTGCAGCGCGTGTCATTATCTGTTTGTTTGCGTGTGATTCAGCCGCAGCGCACTGAGCTCTCCGGGCCACCGTACTGAGCAGCATCTTCACCAACACTCTCCCTCCTCACAACAGATCCTGCTGCCTTCCCACCTACGGCCTGAAATATTCATCTGGGAGAGTGCTGTCATGATGAAACACACATTTTAATGCTTACAAGAACTCTGCCCCGGGCTCTTTTCACAGCATCAGTCACCTACCATCAAATCAAAGCTGCCTGTGAGGGGTGAAAGTGTGAACGGGCCCCGTACGCCACACTGAGAAGGACTAAATAACAGGACTGGAGCGCAGCGGCGAACGCTTAGCTGTGAGCAAACAGGCAGGTACCGGCTCCGCGTGCAGGAGCTCCAGCTCTCTGCTCCTTTGTTTGGTTTGTCGCAGATGTTCCTGCCTCCGCGTGCGTGAGGGAGGGAGGGAATGTTTTTCACCGTGGTCGGCTGCTCTCCTCGCTACATTAGGTCGGGTCATTCCTGTGATTGCTGCCAAAGCTGCCGGTAGACCAGATGAACGTCTCAGGAGGAGGACGAGGAGACGCCGCGTGCATATGTTTAAAGTGCAGAAGCAAGAACAACACAAAGCTTTCGGTGAATGTGACAGAAATTTACTGTATAAAGGCCGAGTCCTCGTTCCCTGCTCGCACATTTACCTACTGCACTGTAATTCTTAGGTACGACACGTGTTTATTACAATATGTAAACGAAAACATACTGTAATTACACAAACTACAGCAAGTACACAACCAAATACACAAAGACACACTGCAAATACACAAAAACACACTGCAAATACATGAAAACACAAAGCAAATACACGAAAACACACTGTAAATACACAAAAACACGCTGCAAATACACAAAAACACACTGCAAATACACGAAAACACACTGCAAATACACAAAAACACACTGCAAATACACAAAAACACACTGCAAATACACGAAAACACACTGTAAATACACAAAAACACGCTGCAAATACATGAAAACACAAAGCAAATACACGAAAACACACTGTAAATACACAAAAACACACTGTAAATACACAAAAACACGCTGCAAATACATGAAAACACAAAGCAAATACACGAAAACACACTGCAAATACAAAAACACACTGCAAATACACAAAAACACGCTGCAAATACACAAAAATACACTGCAAATGCACGAAACACACTGCAAAAACACACTGCAAATACACAAAGACACACTGCAAATACACAATAACACACGGCAAATACACAAAAACACACTGCAAATACACAAAACACGCTGCAAATACACAAAAACACACTGCAAACACATGAAAACACTGCAAATACACGAAAACACAAAGCAAATACACAAAAACACACTGCAAATACACAAAAACACACGGCAAATACAAAGAACACACTGCAAATACACAAAAACACACTGCAAATACACAAAAACACATTGTAAATTTAAAACACACTGCAAATACAAAAAACACACTGCAAATACACAAAAACACACTGCAAATACACGAAAACACACTGCAAATACACGAAAACACACTGCAAATACACAAAAACACACTGCAAATACATGAAACCACACTGCAAATACACAAAAACACACTGCAAATACATGAAAACACACTGCAAATACACAAAACACACTGCAAATACATGAAAACACACTGCAAATACACAAATACACGAACAAATACTCAAAACCCACTGTGGGCCATTGTGTTTTGATGCAGTTTGCATTTGTTATATGTAGTTTTTACTTGTGTACGAGAGAAAAATAGAGGAACCACGTAAACATAGAGCTGCTTCAGGTGTACACAGTAGGCATGCTCTGCTGCTGGCGGCGCACTGCAGCCATGTACGCAGCCGTGTACGCAGCCGTTACACTGATGTGATGTGTATGTGTGATTTTGTTAGGCGTCGCTGCAGCACAGCACACTTCTTATCTCCTCTCTGTCCTTCAGTCTGTTCCTCCAAACCGGGGTCGTGCAGACCGCCATCTACTGTAGGAAGAACCTCCAAAACACCAGAAATGTCCCTTTAAGCTGCAAAACCGTTCTGCTCTACTTCGTCTCATTTACACTGATGTTTGTTTTTAATAAAAGAAACAACGACAAACGATAAATGGCTCTAATTTTAGCAGAATGCGCGACTTCACAACCAACAGATGAAGGGAACGAAAAAGACTCTGTGTGTGTGTGTGTGTGTGTGTGTGTGTGTCTCTGAGTGTGTGTGTGTGTGTGTGTGTGTGAGTGTATAATTGAATACACAGAGGGCCTCATTCTGTCTGGTCCATTGTTTTAATTGTCATACGATTCTGTTTTGCACAAACTGTCCTGTGATCACTGAAGGAGAAGCTGTGTAACACACACACACACACACACACACACACACACACACACACATGTCCAGTGGCTGGCAGCACCCCTCGCAGGTTTAAAACTGTAAATGCATCATCAGCAGAAAGTGTCTCAGGAACAAATTGGACCAAAAGCACAAAAAAAAAAACCCCGCAAAGAGGAATTGAAGCATCCCTCGTGCGGCTCAAGGTCTCAGCGGCGCGACTGTCCGTCAGCGTCCAAACGTCTCCCCAGAAACAAATGTGAGCGCCTGTTGAAAATTCCCAGAGGTTTATGGTTATTAATTATAGCAATTCATGCATCTCTAATCCAGGTGTAGGTGATTAATAGTCGTCTGAGAGGTGGAGGACGAGGCCTTGGGCAGCTCCAGCGCTATAAATCTGCGCTTCTCAAGGAAAGACGCGGCGTTCAGATGCATCTCTCTGTGAAGTTTTATCCATCCATCAAAAGTGTAAAGTGCGTTTTTACTTTGTGAAGCTCAAACTTTTTATGCCGTAGCTGTGTGTTGTGATTATTGATTCATTAGTGTGTTTTAAAATACACGAAAACACACCGCAAATACATGAAAACACACCGCAAATGCATGAAAACACACCGCGAATACATGAAAACACACCGCAAATACATGAAAACACGCCGGGAATACATGAAAACACACCTCAAATACATGAAAACACACCGCAAATACATGAAAACACACCGCAAATATGTGAAAACACACCGCAAATGCGTGAAAACGCACCGCAAATACATGAAAACGCACCGCAAATACATGAAAACACACCGCAAATACACGAAAACACACCGCAAATATGTGAAAACACACCGCAAATGCATGAAAACACAACGCAAATTCATGAAAACACACCGCAGATAGATGAAAACACACCGCAAATGCATGAAAACACACCACGAATACATGAAAACACACCGCGAATGCATGAAAACACACCGCAAATGCATGAAAACACACCGCAAATACGTGTAAAACACAACGCAAATTCATGAAAACACACCGCAAATACATGAAAACACACCGCAAATACATGAAAACACGCCGCAAATACATGAAAACACACCGCAAATGCATGAAAACACACCGCAAATGCATGAAAACACACCGCAAATACATGAAAACACACCGCAAATACATGAAAACCCCCCGCAAATACACAACAAAATACTGTAAATACACAAAAATACTGCAAATACACAACAAAACACAAAAACACACTGCAAATACACAAAAACACTGCAAATACACAACAAAATACAAAAAAAACACAATGTAATTACACAAAAACACTGCAAATACACAACAAAACACACTGCAAATACACAACAAAATACATGAAAACACACCGCAAATTCATGAAAACACACCACAAATACACAAAAACAATGAAAATACACAACAAAACACAAAAACACACTGCAAATACACAAAAACACTGAAAATACACAATAAAACACTGCAAATACACAACAAAATACTAAAAATACACAACAAAATACATGAAAACACACCGCAAATACATGAAAACACTGAAAATACACAACATAATACACAAATACACAGCAAATACACAACAAAAACGCTGCAAATACACAACTAAATACATGAAAACACACTGCAAACACACAGAAACTCTCTCCAGGAAAGTTCAGATGCATCTGTGTGTTGTGATTACTGATGCATTAGTGTGTTTCAGGATCAGTGCCACAGATTTCCTCATCTCTCCCCACTTCACTCAGTGTCACGTACGTTTTTTTATTTATATTTATATTTTTAAAAACCAAACGCATCTCAATGAAGATGAATTAATCCTCCGCTGCTTTGACTTCTGAAGCTTCTCGGGCACAACAACGCATGCATTTTTCATAAACGACAGATCATGGAGAGCAGGTCGGCGTTAGACAGCGGCGACACACTTCCTGCTGAACACAACATGCATATTTCATACCGCAGAGTGTTTTCTCCAAACGTGCACACTCACAGGCCCTGGAAGTGTGAGGAAGTGGAGGTATTCGTCTGTCGTTCACCGTTTGTTTTCACACATAAATCAGAAACTTAAATCAGCTTAAATCACACCGCCTGGAAGAGAATATCCCATTATCGCTAATGGTATTTTATTTTTATTACACGCACATTTCCATAAACTATAATCAGCAGAAAAGCACTCCGCCCCGCAGAGACAGGAGCGTTCCACTGCAGAGGCGGACGACTGGTTCAAAGTTTTCACCGTATAACTGATTAAAAAGGTTAAAAAGTCTGTTTTTATTTCTTTATTTCACCCCCGAAAAATCATAATACGCGTTATTTACCTAAATGCTAGTGTGCAGACATGCAGACAGAGACGAGTACATCCCAAGGACAGAACACCACACACCCACAAAAGCAACCTGGTTTATTCTGTCCAATGCAACGAGGAACGCAAAGATCTCTACACTGGAGAAACAAAACAACCACTGCAACCACACAAACGGCCTCCTGTGACTCCAACGACTGTCGTTAAGACTCAATAGAGCACTAACCAAGTCCAGACCTACTTCCACCAATGACTGGACCAGGACCAGGACCAGGACCAGGCTGGGACTGGACCAGCACTAACCAAGTCCAGACCTACTTCCACCAACGACTGGACCAGGACCAGGACCAGGACCAGGCTGGGACTGGACCAGCACTGACGAAGTCCAGACCTACTTCACCAACGACTGGACAGGGACCAGTATCAGGACCAGGACCACGACCAGGACCAGGCTGGGACTGGACCAGCATTAACGAAGTCCCAACCAATTTCCCACCAACGACTGGACCAGGACCAGGACCAGGACCAGGACCAGGCTGGGACTGGACCAGCACTAACCAAGTCCAGACCTACTTCCACCAACGACTGGACCAGGACCAGGACCAGGCTGGGACTGGACCAGCACTAACGAAGTCGAAACCAACGACTGTCACTCTAACGACGCTCGTTGGCACTTGGAGCACAAAGGGTTCCAGTGACATCATCGGCCTTGTGAGAGGTTAAATACCTGGATCTCACACCAGATAGTTGGACCAGTCCTAGCCTGGTCCTGGTCCTGGTCCAGTCCCAGCCTGGTCAGATGTGTACATGAACTGATGAAGCCTCTTGGATGAGAGGTGAAACGTCTTCCTGACAAAGAACCAAGTCCAGTTGCTTTTGACTGAAGTTGCTTTGAGGAGAACGACGACCTGGACACATGAGAACATTCACAGGCTACTTAAATGCTGATTCTGCAGTTCGATAATGTTCAAGGAAAACTGTGAATACAAACAAAAAGTACATTTTTTCAGTTTTTTTGTCCATTTGTTGAGGAAAAATACATTTATTTTTGATCAATTACCCTCAATAGATCTTAAGAATTATAGAGGAACGCCGTGCTAAAGTATTATTTTTATATTAATGCACATTTTTCCCAATAAAATTCTTCACATAGTGAGAAGAACACACTTTATTGTAGGTGCAGTTTGTCTAAAACTGGATATATACTACAATATTTATATTAAACGCAATATAATACAATTATAAACTGTCACGTTTGAGTTGCTGTGATTGGTCGTAGGTCACGTTTCGTTGCTGTGATTGGTTGTAGGTCACGTTTTAGTCATTGTGATTGGTCGTAGGTCACGTTTAGTTGCTGTGATTGGTCGTAGGTCATGTTTAGTTGCTGTGATTGGTTGTAGGTCACGTTTCGTTGCTGTGATTGGTCGTAGGTCACGTTTCGTTGCTCTGATTGGTCGTAGGTCATTGTTTCGTTGCTGTGATTGGTCGTAGGTCACGTTTCGTTGCTCTGATTGGTTGTAAGTCACGTTTCGTCGCTGTGATTGGTCGTAGATCACGTTTCGTTGTTGTGATTGGTCGTATGTCATGTTTAAGTTGCTGTGATTGGTCGTAGGTCACGTTTTAGTGGCTGTGATTGGTCGTAGGTCACGTTTAAGTTGCTCTGATTGGTCGTAGGTCTGGTTTTAGCTGCTGTGATTGGTCATAGGTCACATTTCTGTGCTGTGATTGGTCGTAGGTCAGGTTTTAGTCGCTGTGATTGGTCGTAGGTCACGTTTCGTTGCTCTGATTGGTTGTAGGTGTTGTTTTGTTGCTGTGATTGGTTGTAGGTCACGTTTTAGTTGCTCTGATTGGTCGTAGGTCACGTTTCGTTGCTGTGATTGGTCGCACGTCACGTTTCGATGCTGTGATTGGTTGTAGGTCACGTTTCGTTGCTCTGATTGGTCGTAGGTCATGTTCCGTTGCTGTGATTGGTTGTAGGTCACGTTTCGTTGCTCTGATTGGTCGCACGTCACGTTTCGATGCTGTGATTGGTTGTAGGTCACGTTTCGTTGCTGTGATTGGTCGCACGTCACGTTTCGATGCTGTGATAGGTTGTAGGTCACGTTTAGTCGCTGTGATTGGTCGTAGGTCATGTTTCGTTGCTGTGATTGGTTGTAGGTCACGTTTAAGTCGCTGTGATTGGTTGTAGGTCACGTTTCATTGACGTGATTGGTCGTAGATGTTGTTTCGTTGCTGTGATTGGTCGTAGGTCACGTTTTAGTTGCTGTGATTAGTCGTAGGTCACGTTTAAGTCGCTGTGATTGGTTGTAGGTCACGTTTCGTTGCTGTGATTGGTTGTAGGTGTTGTTTCGTTGCTGTGATTGGTCGTAGGTCATGTTTTAGTTGCTCTGATTGGTTGTAGGTCACGTTTCATTGCTGTGATTGGTCGTAGGTCATGTTTAGTTGCTGTGATTGGTCGTAGGTCACGTTTTAGTCACTGTGATTGGTCGTAGGTCACGTTTCGTTGCTCTGATTGGTCGTAGGTCACGTTTAGTTGCTGTGATTGGTCGTAGGTCATGTTTAGTCGCTGTGATTGGTCGTAGGTCAAGTTTCATTGACGTGATTGGTCGTAGATGTTGTTTCGTTGCTGTGATTGGTCGTAGGTCACGTTTTGTTGCTGTGATTGGTCGCACGTCACGTTTCGATGCTGTGATTGGTTGTAAATGTTGTTTCGTTGCTGTGATTGGTCGTAGGTCACGTTTCGTTGCTGTGATTGGTCGTAGGTCACGTTTCGTTGCTGTGATTGGTCGTAGGTCATGTTTAGTTGCTGTGATTGGTCGTAGGTCACGTTTTAGTCACTGTGATTGGTCGTAGGTCACGTTTCGTTGCTGTGATTGGTCGTAGGTCATGTTTAGTTGCTGTGATTGGTCGTAGGTCACGTTTTAGTCACTGTGATTGGTCGTAGGTCACGTTTAGTTGCTGTGATTGGTCGTAGGTCACGTTTCGTTGCTGTGATTGGTCGTAGGTCACGTTTTAGTGGCTGTGATTGGTCATAGGTCACGTTTTAGTTGCTCTGATTGGTCGTAGGTCACGTTTCGATGCTGTAATTGGTCATTGGTCACATTTCTGTGCTGTAATTGGTCATAGGTCACATGTCTGTGCTGTAATTGCACCGGGAGGATGGTGAAAGGCGTTCGTTTAGAGCCCCGCTGCCACATCTGTATAAATGTATGCGAAACGCGATGCAGAGCTCATATTAAATGGTAAATTCCCGTCTGCAGCACCATCGCTCCCGTCATCTTTCAACTGTCATCTGCTGCAGTTTGTCACAATCCAGAGCATCCTGCCGACTCTGCGGCTGACAGCTCCGAGGCCCCACTGAGGGGAATCAAATGCATTGTGTGCCAACTGCACACCACACACACACATCACACACACACACACACTTTGTGAAATATACATTTTCAAATAAAAATTGACAAAGAAATGTAATCTCAATTCAGGGAGCCGCTGAGGCTTTCCCGCTGGAGAAAATTAATTGTTTCCCGCTCGGCGATGGCGTGTGACAGCTCTTGAATAGGCGAGATAATGGCTTTATCATCTCGCCATGAAACAGCCATATTGAAATAAGTGACAAGCGGTGCAACAGGAAGGAGACACGAGCTACAGATAACAGACGGGAGAGGAATCGATTGAATCTTGTTTAAAACAGCGCGAACATCCTCTGACAAGACATCGGTTTTCAGCGTGTTGTCGAGTCTCAGAAGTAAAGAAGCGCCGCCAGAGACAGAAGACGCCACTAAATTTAGCCCCGTTTATGGCCCAGTTGATGGTGGGTTGGTGGAGGGAGGATGGCTGGGAGTATTGGATTTCTGTGCCACACTGCTCTAATGCATCTCATTAGAAAGCCGGTCCGGATAGATTTGGTTTACAGAGCGTCGGGTCAGGAAGAAGAGGCATTAGACGGACTCAGCAGCTGCCAGTGAGTCTGACTTTAAAATAAACTACGACAGCATCACACACAAGCACTCTAATTCAAATTCACTTATTATTTTATTAATCCCGAAAGGCTTAAGGTGTCAAGACTCGGTTCTGACAGTACCCTCCTCTCTTCCTTTGTTGTTTGAGTTTGTCTCCCTCTGTCCGTCTATCCCTGCTTGTGTATGTGTGTTCATGTTTATCTAGGTCCGGTAGGCGTTCCCCCCAAGCTGCAGCCTGTTACGCTGATCCCCTGTACCACTACAAATACCTTGAGCGGACAGGCATGCAGCGCCTGACCGTTGTAGACCCTTAACTGGTAAAACTATTCCCCCCAGATTGGCGTCCCCTTTCTCGTTGTGGTTATCGTCGTAGAGTTTACTAATCGTGTTTGTTCTTTGTTTCTCTATAGCTTCCGTGTTCCCGTCTCCCTGATCTTCCGTCGTCCCCTCGTTCCTGTTGTTCCCGTGCTCGTCTTGTTAGTTATATTACCTGTTTTCTCTGTAGTGTTTGGCGTTTGTCTGTTAGTATTATTAAACGTTTTGTTTGTACTTTTACTTCGTGTCCGTGTCTGCATTGGGTCCACCATTTTTGTGTGTTATCTCTGAACCGTTCATGAAATAAGGATTCTTGCTAGGACGTGGTGTTACTATCCCACGATGCTCAGCTCAGGCATAATGATGGACATGTTCTCTGAGTGGGTCTTGTGCCACTTGTCAGTCTCTTAGGGCGTTTCGGCCCTTTCTCACAAGACGCCCTCCTCCATGGCTGGCCCACCACGGGCTGATCAAACCTGGGTGTGTGTCACACCGGGGGTACCCTGCGGCCATCTGGCAGCCCAAACGGTCTCCTTTCTCTTCAGCCACAACAAATGACTGCTCCTTTCGGCATCACTGGCTAACTCCTTGATGGTCTTCGTTTGAGTCTGCCCTCTGATGCCGACCTTCTTCAGGAGCCTTGTGGTGGAACTGGCTACAAATCCCCTACAGCCGACCTCCACTGGTCGCACCTTAACGCTCCAGCCCCGACCCTCTGCATCAGCTGCTAAGTTGGCATACCCCAGGCTCTTCCTTTCGAATGCTTCATCGATGGCCTCCTCCCACGGTGCTGTCAATTCAATTATGAAGACACGTCGACAGGATTTGGACCAGAGGACCAGGTCTGGGCGCAGGTTGGTCACTGCAATTTCCGGTGGGAAGGTGAGCCTCTGGCCAAGGTCAACGCTCGTTCCAATACATTACTTTAACCATCAATTATTGCCTTAACTTCCATTAAAAATATGCTAATTTCATCACTATTAATGGTATTTTTAAGGTAAAATATTAGGTTTTGATAGCATCTAACGCCAGATCCTGTATTTTCTGACATGTTCGTGTCTCATTATACTGCACATAATGTTTTTACTTTGATGGAGATCAAAGTGAACAAAGAGAAGAATTTAAAAACAAGGAAACAAGACATCATTAAAAAAAAAGATGATTTTTTTGGATCTCCCGTTTGTCGTTCGCTTGATGTGATCGGGACAAAAAAGGGGGAAAGGAGAAGCATTTAATGTATGGTATATTTAAGGTATGAGGAGGTGGTTTGGGGTCTGAATTGAGGCTCCTGCTCTCTCTGACGTATCAACCAAACGTCCACAACGCCACATTCTGGGCTCGTCGAGAGTAGGTTTGATGCCAGACGCATCAAATCGCCACCTGAGAACTCACGGGCATCTCTGCCTCGCCTCCATCGCCACTGCCTCCATCTATTCCCCAAGAGTTCGTTCCTTCGTTCGTCCGTTCGTTCGTCTCTCCTGGGCCGAAAGATTCGTCTCAGGCGTCCGACAATCAGCCCGTGGAAACATAACGAGCAAACATGGCAGTAATAGACGGAGGATTGGGGGGGTTTGTGCAGCACGCAGTCCCACCGCGCACTTCAAAGTAAAAGCCCCCCCATCCCTGGAGAAGTCTGCAGCGGCGTCCTCCCCCTCCTGCACCCCTCCTTCCTCCCTCCTCTCAGTTCCTGCCCCTCCAATTAAGGGTCTCTGGCCTGGTTCCTGACAATCACCATCCGTCTTCTGGGTCGCCTAAATAAAGATCCTTTATGTGAATTCTGAATTATCTAATTTCACATTCGATCGACCTACGCAGTTACACAAGGACATTGTTTAGCCGCGTACAGCCTTGATTTTCTTAATGCATAAAAAGAACAGTGCGTGAGGTTAACGACGAGCATAACTTCTTCTTCTCTTTTTTTTTCTTTCATTAAACGACCTCAGGAGAAGAGAAACGAGAGCTCTAACTGCCAGTGAAACCCTGGGGTGGGGGGTGGGGGGGCGTTGCAGCTCCAGTGAACAGGACTAAGGGCCCCCGTCGTTGCCAGAAACCATTACCCGCTGACGCCGCTGCCTCCACCGCCGCTGCCTCCACCGCCGCTGCCTCCACCGTGGAAATGAAATCAGTAAAATGGACGGTAATTCGATTGCCTCCTTTCTGTCCTCACGGGAGCGCCGCTTCAGTTCTTCGGGTACAGATCTTCAGGTTTGACAGTGATTATTAATTAGCGGGCATTACGGTGCACGCAGTGGGTGACGTGGGCCTGGCACGGGTCATCTGAATGAACGGAGCGCTGACACGGCGAGCGTCTTAAGAACAGTCACTGTGGCGATATGTTACAGAACAGGTTACCAGGAGCAACTGTTTGTATGTGTAAAGACAAATGGTCCGTTGATGTTTGGCGTAAACCAAAATGTACGGACTTGTCGTAGACTCGGGCGGCACCATATCAGGAAAACTTGCGATAATGTTGACGATAAGTATCTCGATAAATAAACAAATATCAAAGGTTTCCAGTTGAAGCTGCAACTGTTGCTTTGACCTCTGACTAATCTTCTTCTACTCTAAAGAGAACATCCCTTACAGCCTGGAGTGTTTAAATTCATACATTTGAAATCAAGTTAAATAAATAACTAATAAACGTAATAATTTTACTCTGTCCAAATGGAGACGCTTGCAAAACTCCGATAAATGGACGTCTGTTGGGATGTTTTGCTGCTACTTGTCTCGCGTTAGCATTTATGCTTTGGCTATTTTTTGTTTGTTTTCTCATGAAGTCGTTCGTAGCAAATTCTACGTAAAGAAATTTGTACGAAAAAACAAGCTGACGGACGGGAAGTCAAACTACGCTAAACTGGAATTGCAACAACGCACAAAAACAACGTTACGTGGCTGATTTTAGCCAACGAAAGGTGACAGTTAGGGTCAGGCATGAAAAACACTTGGTTAGGATACGGAAAAAAGTCGTAACGGACCAAAGTCAACTGCGAAAAATTGCCAAACCTGAAGTGCTACAGCGCACAAAAAAGCCAACAAAGGGTGACAATGACGGTGATGGTTAGGCACGAAAAACACTTGGTTAGGTTCAGAAAAGAGGCACAGATCGGTTTAATACGGACAGGAATCGAACCCCAGTCCCCACGAGTAATCCTTCGTCATCGACTCAGCGCTCGTCTCTCTCACTTCCGCTATTACGGTGTTTTGCGATGCATATATATAACACAACACACGTTTGCACATGTACGAGCACGAGCGTGTGCACGTGTACGAGCACGAGGCCTACAGCGGTTCTGAGGTCATTTCCTGTGCGCCTGTTGGGACGTAGAAAAAAGAAGGAGGGACCATGCGCAGACATTTAAAACAATGGCGGTGAAAGGTTCACGTTGGTGTGATGCGGAGGTGGAGTGTTTACTGCAGATTTGGTCGATGAAAAGATTCAAAAACAGTCGACAAGACGCACAAAAACTCCGAGGTCTATGGAAAGATCTGGAAACAAAGCCACGCATCGCTATGACGTCATCAATGCGTGTGACGTGTTACGGCCTGATGACGTATAGGCAGCAAGAAGCATTCTCCGAGGCCCAGGTAGTGTGAGTACAAACGGGCCTGGAGGGGGGGACAAGGACCCTAAAGCACGGGGCACGGGTCGGAGGAACAGTGGGAGTGCGCCCTAAGGGATGTGATTTTTTACTATAATGACCTTAATGTATGTGCATTTCTTCTGGTTAGATGACGATGAGAAATTCGAGTTGCGCTTCAAGAAGGGAACTTTCTTAGCAGCTGATCTTGGTTGGAAATATATAAACGTAAAACTGCTTTAATCAGTGTTTTTAACCAGCTTTGAATGTTCAAACAGGAGGAGACCTCTGCGGATGATTCAGCTCGATATGAAGCCCCACTCCTGATGATAACCCGCATGCTAGTGTGTGTGTGTGTGTGTGTGTTTGCACTGTACAAGTAAACAGACACACCCCTCTGACCGTTAGAGATCTCGTAGACTTGTCAATAACGTTCATGTCGTTACACGTCTGCAGAGTGTTGAACGCAGGGAGCTGATATCTGCCTCCACACCACAGGTGAGTCCCTGAATCACCTGACCGCGTGAGTTCACCTGCACCGCAGAATCCCGGCCTTTCACAGAGTGCAGGAGAGTGGAAGAAGGGGGAATTTCCCTCAGCCCCAGACCATCTTCAAAGGGATTTTCATATGCAGCGTCTGTGCGGATCATGAATTACCCATGACTGCAAAATAGATCCCTTGCAGTATCCGCACCGCGTGGAATATTGGTATGTAAAATAATGCGAATGATCCCCCGGAAATATGTATGCATGCGTAGCTGGTCTGGATTCAGTGTTTCCACCAGACAAATTAGCTCCCTGTGTGTCACGAGCAGCTTGCGTACATGAAAGGATCCTTTCATAGAAGCGTAATTGCACACAGAATGTAATTCGGTGTGTTACGTTTTTCCTCCTGTGACATGTTCAATGCCCCCCCCCGCCGCCGCCGCCGCTATTCACGCACACACCTATAGGCACAATAATGCGGCGTGTTCATTAATCCTCCTGAAACTAAAGCAAACAGAGAGAAAGCACTCTCTCAAGTCTGACAAGGGGAGGCTGCGGTTGCTGGGGAAACAAGAGACAGTGATGGCCGACACCTCTGGGACCGGATGGACTGATGGGTAAAGCAGAGGGGAGTGTGTGTGAGTGTGTGTGTGTGTGTCTGTTAATGAAATAGAATATGTTGAGGTTCAGTCATCTTAGAGGATGGATGGTTGGCACAGTGACAGCTACGGCGGCGAGGATTCTGGGGGGAGGAAGCGTTTGGCGTCGTACGTTTTCTGCAAAGCACAGACACGTTGAATCTCAAGGTTTCCGTCCCGTCTACCGACACTTTTGAAGCTCCGCAGACGCCATTTTAAACACGGGGTTATCGATGTGAACTCATAACAAATACTATTAACAGTGGTGTGGTGGTTAGCACTGTCGCCTCACAGCAAGAGGGTTCCAGGTTCGAATCCCCTCTGTGTGGAGTTTGCATGTTCTCCCCGTGTGTGCGTGGGTTTTCTCCGGGTTCTCCGGTTTCCTCCCACAGTCCAAAGACGTGCAGGTGTTCGGTTCATTGATGACTCTAAATCACCCGTAGGTGTGAATGGTTGTCTGTCTCTGTTTGTCTCTATGTGTCCTGTGATAGACTGGCGTCCTGTCCAGGGTGGACCCCGCCTCACGCCCGATGTCAGCTGGGATCGGCTCCAGCCCCCCGCGACCCCGACAGGGACAAGAGGTTGAAGATGAATGGATGGTCTGAGCATCAAAACGATAAGGTTGAGTTTAGTATAGGATCATGGTTTGGGTTGAAATGAATCCATTTGTTATATATTTAAAGTCAGAATCCGTCATATAAGAGAGACTAGCGGCCTCTGTGGCGGTGGGATGTAACTGCAGGTGAGCCTGTTCTTGTCTTGTCTCTGTACTTGTTCTACTAGATCTTAGTGCGGCCTTCGACTCTACTGACCATCGCATCCTGCTACAGAGACTGGAGCATCTAATTGGCATTAAAGGAACCGCATTAAGCTGGTTTAAGTCGTATTTATCAGATAGATCTCAGTTTGTTTCATCTCATCTTCAGCCTCTTATCCTGGATCAGGTCGCGGGGGCAGCAGCTTTAGCAGGGGACCCCAAACTTCCCTTTCCCGGGCCACATTAACCAGCTCTAACTGGGGGATCCTGAGGCGTTCCCAGGCCAGTGTGGAGATCTAATCTCTCCACCTGGTCCTGGGTCTTCCCCGAGGCCTCCTCCCAGCTGGACGTGCCTGGAACACCTCCCTAGGGAGGCGCCCAGGGTTCATCCTTACCAGATAATCCTGAACCACCTCAACTGGCTCCTTTCAACGCAAAGGAGCAGCGGCTCTACTCCGAGTTCCTCACGGATGCTGAACTTCTCCCCCTCTCTCTAAGGGAGACTCCAGACCCCCTCCTGAGGAAACACATTTCAGCCACTTGTACCCGCGACCTTGTTCTTTGGGTCATGACCAGTTTGTACAAGTTAACGACAAATCCTCCATACACACTGAAGTCAGTCACGGAGTCCCACAGGGTTCTGTCCTTGGACCGCTTCTATTCACCTTATATTTGCTTCCCTTAGTAAATATCATAAGGTAGCGCTCCATAAACTTTCATTGTTATGCTGATGATACGTTCCTGTCTGTTATAGTGAAGGTTTTCAACGCCACCGTACTCTACGGGGGAATTGTTGGGTCTCTGTAAATCATAAATAAGTCATAGAGTGTGGTCTTTACCTACTCTGTAAAGTGTCCTGAGATAACTTTTGTTATGATTTGACACTATAAATAAAGTTGAATTGAATTGAAGTCGGCTTCTCCCCGACCCACGATCACATGAGGAATATGACGTCACTAAGATGGCGGACTCGCAGACAAACTGGGCCTCGTCGCTGAAATGTGTTATAGAAATAAACTCACCTTTCTGGTTCTCTCTTTCCCCCTTTTTTGCCCCTTTTTTCACAACTTAAAACTAAGGAACAGATCTACTCCAGCGCACAGGAAAACAGAAATAAATTGGCAATACATCACAATAAAAGATGGAAATGAAACAACAACATACTGAACTCTCTAACCCATATTCTCTGTGTGCTTCACTGCTGGTTCTGTAAACAGGCCTCTGCTGCCATCTTGTGTACAACGAGGTGAAGTAACGACCAATGAGATCACAGTTCTTCTCTATTCTGTAACAAAACAATCATTTTACACAACATATATGCAGTATATATATATATATGCACATTAGGGGTGCAACAAGCCCATGGTTTGGTTTGTATTGCGTCTTTTGCTAAATGGTAAATGGGCTTGTTCTTATAAAGCGCCTTTCTAGTCTTCAGACTACTCAAAGCGCTTTCACAGTGTTTGTCACATTCACCCGTTCACACAGACATTCACACTGATGGCAGTGGACATCTACAGACCATCTAATCTAACCATTCACACCACATTTACACACCCATGCGCAGCACAGGGAGGAATTCGGGATTCAGTGTCTTGCTCGAGGACACTTCGACATGTGGACCGGGGGAAGCGGGGATCGAACCGCCAATCTTTCGAATGGAGGACGACCCACTCTAGCTCTAAGTCACAGTCGTTTGGGTCACGTTGGGAAAACAATAATAATAATAATAATAATAATAATTCCAGATGTAATCCAACTTTTGCAAGAATAACATTCTCTTCCATGCAGAGTTTAGAGAATAAATGAATTCATCATTTATTCTTTCAAACGCAGAAGTGTTACTCAGACGATTTAAAACAAATACAAACGCTTGACTTCAGTAAAAGAAGGTTAAAGTTTCTTCTTGTCAGACAAGTTAGTTGTATGGTAAGAAGACATCATTACCATACAACTAACTTGTCTGACAAGAAGAAACTTTAACTTTCAAAATGGATAAAGACGACATTCGTAAAACATCGATTCAGTAAAAAAAAGTCTAAATATATTTAAAGGTTAAAGAGGTTAAAAAGAAAAAGTCCATACATACTGTTATTCATGCAAATTAGGCGGTTGGTGGTTAATAACACATGTTTCTGTTGTGCATGATGATTAATATTGTAATATTATAAAGTAGTGTAAAAGGTAAAGGATTAAATAAGTGTTTGCTTTTTGGACATGTTGAGTTAATATTGTGTTTTGGTCCTTTAGCATTTATTGTATTATTTATTTTACATTACTAAGATAAAAATTATCATCATAAGATAGAAAAGTAACAATTTAAGATAAAAAAACTTACAATTTAAGATAAAAAAGTAACAATATCAGATAAAAAGTAACAATTTAAGATAAAAAATTAACAATAGAAGATAAAAAGTTACAATTTAAGATAAAAAATTAACAATTTAAGATAAAAAAAGTCACAATTTAAGATAAAAAATTAACAATATAAGATAACAAATTAACAATATAAGATAAAAAGTAACAATAGAAAATAAAAATCAACAATATAAGAGAGAAAAGTCACAATTTAAGATAAAAAAACTAATTAAATAAAATAAAAAGTAACAATATAAGATAAAAAGTAACAATATAAAAAAGAAATTAACAAAATAAAATAGAAATCAACAATATAAGATATGGAGTAAAGTGCAAATCAACAGACCCTAATAACAGTAAACAACAGTTTTATATTTTATATATATTAATTATAATATTTAACACACATGTAACATTTTAAATGAGCAGTGGAGTAAACAGCAAAAGTACTGGAGTAAAAGTACTGGAGTTAAAGTACTGGAGTAAAAGTACTGGAGAGTAAAAGTACTCTCGTTACTTTCTTCAGCACTGAAGATGCGTCTCGCTTCTCCACTCGCGCATGCGCAGCGGCTCGCTCTCCTCTCCTGCTGCCTCTCCTGTCACTGACCGTTAGTGACCTCGGTTTCTGCAGCACACACACTCACACACACACACTCTTACACACACACACGCGCGCGGACATGGCCGGTATATTTGGGAAGATCTTCGTGGGTATTTACGTGGAGATCAAACGCAGCGACGGTACGTACCCGCACACACACACACACACACACCGACTCTCCATCCGGCGGCTCCGGATGAGAGGAGCCAGCGTCACCGCTCCACCGCAGCAGGGGTGTTTCTGCTAAGCTAACGGGCTGCTATCATCTCAGCACCGTGCATTTAACCTGAAATTACTCCGGTGTCATGCCGCTGTCGACTGTCAGTGAAGCGGACACCGGCCGGTGCACCGGGCTGCACCGGCACCGGGCTGCAGGGGCGCCGGGCTGCAGGGGCGGGCGGGTCCGTCCACCTGAGCGGCTATCCGTCTTTTAACCCCCCCAATAAGACACCTCCCTTGCCCTTTTCTCTGGTTCTTCCCTTCTGCATCATGGTTGAAACATCACCCACTGTGCGCTGCTGCGTCCCCCAGCTGTGGCCTGTGAATCACGGGGGGATGGATGATGGATGGCTGCATGCACTGGGCCTCCCTCCACCTCCACCTCTCCCTCCACCTCTTCTGCTCTAAACTGCTTTAAAAACAGCTTATTTTTGTATTATACACGCGTGCACAAGGCTGTAAGGAGCAGATTTGAAGCATTGAATGACAGGTGGATGTTCTTCATGCATCCATCCTGAGCCACACCCTTCAGCATCTCTCCATCCTTATTTATGTGTCATGGAAACGATGCTTTAAAGGCTCCAGCAGCACATATACTGTACTTCCTGGTTACTCTACAGTCCCACACAGGCCTTTTTTCCCCCCCAACGTCCTCACTCTCCCTCTCTCTCTCTCGCCGCAGGTCGAATACACCAGGCGATGGTCACGTCTCTGCACGAGGACAACGACAGTGTGACGGTGGAGTGGATCGAGAACGGAGACACCAAAGGGAAAGAGGTAAGAGGTAGAGCCGGGGGGAAAATTCAAATCATATGTATGTGAGGCACAGAGCAGCGGGGAGGGGAACACGGGGTCAGCTGTCGAGAGGGAGCGGATATCTTTAGAGATGCTCTGATACCATTTTCCCCTCCCGGTACCGGTGCCCATCCTCGTGCTGTGGGTGTCGGACGGTCCCGAGGACAGCTGCAGATACCCGTGTCTTTAAAAAGAGAGAGAGATCTTCCTACGCCTGCATGACTGTGATATGATCGCCATTGTGGTGAGGCCTGGCTCAGGTTCAACCCTTTGTAAAACGTGATTGAATACAGCGAATGGACGCCGTTTATTTTGAAATAGAAGAGTATAAAACATTAATGCAACAGCAACTCAACTAAATAAATATAAGGAATAATTATTACAACAACAACTACTAAGAATTATCCAGCTATTCAGCTTCAACCCCTTGTTCATATCGGGGTCACGGGGGGGCTGGATCCCAGCTGACATCAGGCGTGAGGCGGGGTACACCCTGGACAGGACGCCAGTCTATCACAGGACACATAGAGACAAACAGAGACAGACAACCATTCACACCTACGGGTGATTTAGAGTCATCAATGAACCGAACACATCTAGGCCTCGGGGAAGACCCAGGACCAGGTGGAGAGATTAGATCTCCACACTGGCCTGGGAACGCCTCAGGATCCCCCAGTTAGAGCTGGTTAATGTGGCCCGGGAAAGGGAAGTTTGGGGTCCCCTGCTAAAGCTGCTGCCCCGAGACCAGACCCCGGATAAGAGGCTGAAGATGAGATGAGATGAGATGAGACAATTGTTATATATAATATATAAAAAGGTGCATGATTGTGTCCAGACTCTGTGTGGTTTGGTCTTTGATGCTTTTAGTTTGAGGAAAGTCGTCTTTACAAACAGATGTTATTTAATATAAAGGGTTTGTCTTTGTGAATGACATTGTCTCTTGATCTCAATGGTGTTTACTGGAATAAATAAAGGCTTTAATAATAATAATAATGATAATAATCTTTCTTGTTTGTGCCTCAGATCGACCTGGAGAGCGTCTTTGCTCTAAACCCAGATGTTGTTCCTGATGAGGAGATACCACAGAGCCCAGAGGCTCCTCTTCCTCCTTCCAACGCCGCCAAAACCAGCAAACTCCCCAAGGTCTGCTCCTCTATCTGTCTGTCTGTCAATCAATCAATCGCTTATCTATTGCTTCACAGGACTTGCATTGATTATTTGGCTGTTTTTGTCTAAAGGAAAGGGAAAGTTTGGATATTTTTACAGGAGTTCTGATGTGGACGGGGCAGCAGCGAAACATATTTTAGACATTAAAGAAAAAGATCAATATCAGTTTAAATGCAGATATATTTAGAATTTTTTCATTCAATTCAATTCAAAGTGCCAAATCATAACAAATGTGATCTGAGGACACTTTACGGACTAGGTAAAGACCAGGGGTGGGCACTTCTGGTCCTGGAGAGCCACTGTCCTGCATGTTTTAGGTTTCTCTCTGCTCAAACACACCTGAGTCTGATGCTCTGCTCGTTACCAAGCAGCTGAAGCTCGTCACAGTTTGATTATTGTTAGACTCAGGTGTGTTAGGGTAGGGAGAAACGTAAATCATGCAGGACAGTGGCTCTCCAGGGCCGGGATTGCCCACCCCTGGTAAAGACCACACTCTATGACTTATTTATGATTTACAGAGACCCAACAATTCCCCCGTAGAGTACGGTGGCAACGAAAACCTTCACTATAACAGACAGGAACGTATCATCAGCATAACAATGGAAGTTTATGGAGTGCTTCCTTATGATATTTCCTAAGGGAAGCAAATATAAGGTGAATAGAATCGGTCCAAGGACAGAACCCTGTGGGACTCCGTGACTTACTTCAGTGTGTATGGAGGATTTGTCGTTAACATGTACAAACTGGTCATGACCGAAAGAACGAGGTCGCGGGTACAAGCGGCCTAAATGTGTTTCCTCAGGAGGGGGTCTGGAGTCTCCCTTAGAGAGAGGGGGAGAAGTTCAGCATCCGTGAGGAACTCGGAGTAGAGCCGCTGCTCCTTTGCGTTGAAAGGAGCCAGTTGAGGTGGTTCAGGATCATCTGGTAAGGATGAACCCTGGGCGCCTCCCTAGGGAGGTGTTCCAGGCACGTCCAGCTGGGAGGAGGCCTCGGGGAAGACCCAGGACCAGGTGGAGAGATTAGATCTCCACACTGGCCTGGGAACGCCTCAGGATCCCCCAGTTAGAGCTGGTTAATGTGGCCCGGGAAAGGGAAGTTTGGGGTCCCCTGCTAAAGCTGCTGCCCCCGCGACCCCACCCCGGATAAGAGGCTGAAGATGAGATGAGAAATAAGATTTACAAACTGAGATCTATCTGATAAATACGACTTAAACCAGCTCAGTGCGGATCCTTTAATGCCAATTAGATGCTCCAGTCTCTGTAGCAGGAAGTGATGGTCAATAGTGTCGAAGGCCGCACTAAGATCTAGTACAGTGGTCTGCAACCCACGGCTCTGGGGCCTCATGCGGCTCTTCAGCCCCTTTTCAGTGGCTCCTTGTAGCTTTTCCAAAAGGTTATATAAACAACGTGTAAATAACGTGTTTTTTTGCACAGTGGACGAGGGAAAACATTTCATCTTGGAGGTGAAAAAAGATTAGGTGAAACTAAAATATGTGTCACATCCTTGGCGTACGGCCCAGCGCCTTTCCCTGATCTGGCGTTGGTGACCCGCACTGATGCTGGATAACCCCCCCCAAAAAATTTTTAGGGAGGGAAAATAGTGTCAGTGGACGTATTGATTTGCTTTCACATGATGAAGGCTCACCTGTGTGCTTGATATGTGGTGAGCAATTAGCGAACAACCACAGTTTTAGGACAGGTACAATGGCAGGTAACAGCCACTTTTATATAAACCTTTATAAGCTGTGACATCAAATACGTTTTGCAGCTCCAGACACATTTTATCCGGTGGAAGACGAGGAAAAATGGCTCTTTTGACAGTAAAGGTTGCAGACCCCTGATCTAGTAGAACAAGCACAGAGACAAGTCCTTTGTCTGAAGCTATTAGAAGGTCGTTAGTAACTTTCATCAGTGCCGTCTCAGTGCTATGATTCGCTCTAAATCCTGACTGGAAGTCCTCAAGTATGTAAAGAGTCAAACAGCTGATTGGTGACTAACTTCTCGAGGATCTTAGAGAGAACAGGAGGGTTAGATAAAGGTCTATAGATGGCTGGTACCTCATCATTTACCTCGCTGTCGGGGGAACTGAAGCTGTTATGTCTTCTCTCATCAATGCCACCAGACTCCATGGCTGTATTTGAGCCACAGTCGGTGCACAGGTGGAGTAAATCGAGCTGCTATTGCACTTTAAAAAGGTTGACCTTGGGCGTTGAGACCAGCCAATGGACTTTGAGCAAGAACCTGTGACGCCATAATGATTTCAGCTCTCTGTGATGGTTTTCATAGTGTTTTGTTTTGTTTTGTTTTATCTTTTCAGACCAAAAGGGTAACGGCGATACCTAAACCTGAGAATCCTCCACGGGAGAACAGAGGTACGTCTGATTTAGAGCATGGGTGTCAAAGTCAAGGCCCGCGGGCCAGATTCGGCCCGCCAATGAATGATCTCGGCCCCCGGGATGATATTTGATTAGTATTAGAACCGGCCCGCACGCCACAGCCGCCTGCTGGTGTTTTACCCACAATGCAACGGTAGCCCGCAAACTCACTGTAGCGCCGCAAGTGGGCCGCCCTGTCTTCAATATTCTTAAGCATTCAGGGCAGAAGTCAACGTTCAGCACCCCCCCCCCCCCCCCCCCCCAATAACGGCTAAACGGGAGTTGGACGATGAGAACAGGGTGTTACAAGCTCGGTGGGAGGCAGAGCACATGTTCACAAAGCTGTGTGTCTTTATCTTGGTTTTAAGAAACACGTTTTCTTTTTTGCTGTTTGCCTGTTGGAAATGTTTTCCTTGAAATAACTAAAGTCATAAGAAAATATTGCTTTATTCATTTAATGTACAGGACATGTGTTTTCTCTTTGGAGGAAGTTTGTTTTTGTCTGTTTGCCTGTTGAAAAATGTTTTGAGCCGTACAAAAATATTGGATGATTAATTTAATTATTAAATAAAATACGGTACACTGTGTTAGATCTTGGTTCAAAAGGTGATATGCATAATTTTAATGTGTTTTAATAAACATTGAACCAGTCCGGCCCTCGGCTTGGAGCAAATTGTTTTTTTTTGGCCCTCTGATGTGTTTGACTTTGACATCCCTGATCTAAGGGGTTTCACTCACTGTAACTTGTACTGTGTTCGAACGCCACTATATGCGTCATAACACAGTCAATCCCTCATAACTCCCTCTGTGATGGATAGAAACTCAACATCTTACGGACGATATCTTTAATTAAACAACCCAAAACCATCTGCATGAATAGAAACCAGCAGATTTGACTGGCAAAATAAGTTTGTCTGTTTTATAATTTTGTACAAATGCCTGACTATCATCTTGGATTGTGTGTGTGTGCGCCTCAGCTGCAGCGGTGGGAACCACTCGGGCCCGTCCCAGCCAGCAGAGCCAAGCTGCAGAGCCCCCGCCCCCGGCCATCGCCCCCCAGTCCGCCCTCAACCAGACGCTGCTGCAGCAGCAGAACGGTAACAAACAGCCTCATCTGGGTCATACATGTCAGAGGTGTGTGTGTGTGTGTGTGTGTGTGTGTGTGTGTGTGTGTGTGTGTGTGTGTGTGTGTGTGTGTGTGTGTGTGTGTGTGTGTGTGTGTGTGTGTGTGTGTGTGTGTGTGTGTGTGTGTGTGTGTGTGTGTGTGAGACAGTCAGTGATGTCATTCTCCGACAGCTGTGCGTGCGAGGACGTTGAAAGGCTCTTTCACGCTCGCTGGACTCTGCACTGAGACTCAATACTACGGCACTGTTGTAGTTTGCAGCTGCGGCTGTTAAATTAGCATAAAGTCACGCAGATAACTCTTCAGGTTTAATATTCAAAAGCATAATATTCACTTTGATTATTATTTACCGTGATCACATCTCTTTAAAAAGCTGTGGTGAGTGTTTGACGACAAAAGGCGTCTCTTTCTTCCTCTTATTATTTATGTGTTAGACTCAGAAAACAGGAATGATAGAGTGAAAATAGTCAAATTTCATTATAAAAAAAAGAAAAAGCAGATGTAAATGTAACATTCACTCAGGTACTGTGCTGAGTACTGAGTATATTTATATTTTCTGCAGCTTGAAACATTTCAGACGCACATATTGAACTTTTCACTCCACTAAAAACGCCGTTACTTTGCAGATGCAGATGATTAAAGCTAATAAAACAATAGAATAGAACGACATTAATGATCCCATATATCCCACATACATAGAATCCAATATATGCATAGTGTATATATACAGTGCACAGTGTGCTATAAACAATAAACAATAATAATATATACAACAAAGTAGAGCGAGCAGAGTTCTCTGTCAGGCAGAGGTGAGAGAGTTATTATATATATATATATTATTATTATTATTATAAACAGTGATGGGAAGATTTCCTGTATCTGTTGCTACGACAGCGAAGCTGAAGCAGCCTTCTGTTAGTTTATTATTATTATTATTATTAATAATACCGTAAATTCCCAACTACAGAGCGCACCCGATTAAAAGCCGCATGCTCAAATTTTAGAAAGAAAATCAATTTTGTAATTATACAAGCCGCACCGGATTTTAAGCCGCAGGTTTAAACAGCCAAAAAAATGAACTACCGGTAATTCACGTCCATTTCTTACACTTAAAATAAATAAAGCACTGTGTTATTCTTCTTAAGCATCGTTCAGATATTTACACAGAAAGATATTACAGTGAAGATTTTTTAAAAACTTTTTTTATTTAATCTTCTTAGTAACATAAAGAAATATATTACATACGGTTCCTAAAACATGCTTCATAACTTAATAACTTAACTTTTTATAACTACCGTAATAACATATACCACAAACCGCATCCTACCAGAAAAAGTCACTCATCGCCTTCATTTTCCTCCTGCGCACTAAAGCCATCAAAGTCCTCTCACTCAGTGTCCGAAGTGAACAGCCTCAGGATCTCATCACTCGTTACAGTCTCCTCGTTTTCGATGTCGGATGAGTGCACGCCGTCTTCTTCATCGCGCAGCAGCCCAGCCTTTCGGAACCCGTTGGTGATGGTTGATGTTTTGACACGGCTCCACGCATTTAGGATCCACTGGCAGACTTGAGTTAACAATGCTACCAGACGCCACGAAAAAAAAATGAATAAGCCGCACCGTAGTATAAACCGCAGTGTTTAAATCGTAGGAAAAAAGTAGCGGCTTGTAGTCCGGAATTTACGGTAATAATAAACTAATACAGGATGAACCTCCTCCTTTACCAGCTGCAACAGTAAACTGATGAACACATTGATGCTCTTTATGCACGTTTACTGAAGTAAGATTAGAAGGCAGGTTTGTTTAATTCAGTGTGATTATTTAAAGTATGAATGTTTGCTCTGTTCTCTGCAGCGCGGAGGAAATCCAACTGCGTGAAGGAAGTGGAGAAACTGCAGGAGAAACGAGAGAGGAGGCGGCTTCAGCAGCAGGAGCTCAGGGAGAAGAGGGCGCAGGTGAGGAGCTCGTGCACAACTCCAGTAACATCATTTATATCCTGGAAACATGCGGAAGTTACAGGCTGTCTGAAAGTGTCTTTCTTTTACAGGAGGTGGACGTGAATTTACCAAACTATGAGATCATGTGCATGATCCGAGACTTCCGAGCCAGTCTGGACTACAGGCCCTTAACCAGTCACGATGATCTGGTGAGTCTGGTTTAGACAGTACAGTCCACACAGGCCAAGGTCTCTAAAACAGGGTCCACACAGGCCAAGGTCTCTAAAACAGGGTCCACACAGGCCAAGGTCTCTAACACAGGGTCCACACAGGCCAAGGTCTCTAACACAGGGTCCACACAGGCCAAGGTCTCTAACACAGGGTCCACACAGGCCAAGGTCTCTAAAACAGGGTCCACACAGGCCACGGTCTCTAAAACAGGGTCCACATAGGCCAAGGTCTCTAAAACAGGGTCCACATAGGCCAAGGTCTCTAACACAGGGTCCACATAGGCCAAGGTCTCTAAAACAGGGTCCACATAGGCCAAGGTCTCTAAAACAGGGTCCACATAGGCCAAGGTCTCTAACACAGGGTCCACATAGGCCACGGTCTCTAAAACAGGGTCCACACAGGCCAAAGTCTCTAAAACAGGGTCCACACAGGCCATGGTCTCTAAAACAGGGTCCACACAGGCCAAGGTCTCTAACACAGGGTCCACACAGGCCAAGGTCTCTAACACAGGGTCCACACAGGCCGAGGTCTCTAAAACAGGGTCCCCACAGGCCAAGGTCTCTAACACAGGGTCCACACAGGCCAAAGTCTCTAAAACAGGGTCCACACAGGCCAAGGTCTCTAACACAGGGTCTACACAGGCCAAGGTCTCTAAAACAGGGTCCACACAGGCCAAGGTCTCTAAAACAGGGTCCACATAGGCCAAGGTCTCTATAACAGGGTCCACAAAGGCCAAGGTCTCTAAAACAGGGTCCACACAGGCCAAGGTCTCTAAAACAGGGTCCACATAGGCCAAGGTCTCTAAAACAGGGTCCACATAGGCCAAGGTCTCTAAAACAGGGTCCACATAGGCCAAGGTCTCTAAAACAGGGTCCACATAGGCCAAGGTCTCTAAAACAGGGTCCACACAGGCCAAGGTCTCTAAAACAGGGTCCACATAGGCCAAGGTCTCTAAAACAGGGTCCACACAGGCCAAGGTCTCTAAAACAGGGTCCACATAGGCCAAGGTCTCTAACACAGGGTCCACACAGGCCAAGGTCTCTAAAACAGGGTCCACACAGGCCAAGGTCTCTAAAACAGGGTCCACACAGGCCATGGTCTCTAAAACAGGGTCCACACAGGCCAAGGTCTCTAAAACAGGGTCCACACAGGTCAAGGTCTCTAAAACAGGGTCCACACAGGCCATGGTCTCTAAAACAGGGTCCACACGGGCCAAGGTCTCTAAAACAGGGTCCACACAGGCCAAGGTCTCTAAAACAGGGTGCACACAGGCCAAGGTCTCTAACACAGGGTCCACACAGGCCAAGGTCTCTAAAACAGGGTCCACACAGGCCAAGGTCTCTAAAACAGGGTCCACACAGGCCAAGGTCTCTAACACAGGGTCCACACAGGCCAAGGTCTCTAAAACAGGGTCCACACAGGCCAAGGTCTCTAAAACAGGGTCCACATAGGCCATAAAAAAAGTCCCGAGTTCTCTGTAGAAACAGGATGTACAGAAGCACAGATCTGCCATTATACCGTCATGAGGCCGTTATTTACGTTTTCCATTTAGCACAAACAAGCTCTGCACCGGTCACATGATCAGGTTCAACAGAGGAGACACTGAACTGCGTCTGACCTGACAAAACTATGATTATGAATTACAAATATATAAAACTCCCACAACAGCATCTATAAACGTGTCTGCACCTTCTGCTGTTTCAGATCGAGGAGCACAGGATATGCGTGTGTGTGCGTGCACGCCCACTCAATAAGAAAGGTAAGAGAAGCTTCATATACTGCATTAAGTGTGTTCAGACGGTTACACACGCGTCAGTTACCGTCGTCTTCTCCGCAGCATTTTCTTTATGCATGAGAGCTGCAACGATTAGTCGACTTGTACAACGACAAAACCATAATTGGCAGCTTTTTTGATAATTGTTTAAGTCATTTTTCATGCAAAAATGGTAGAAGATGCTGTTTTCAGCCTCTCACATGGAGATTTCGGCTTTTCTTAGCTTTATATTATAAAACAATGAATCTCTTTGGTTCTTGGCATGAAAGACCTTTAAAAAGACCGGTTTGAGAAAGTGGTACGGACATTTTTATGCCTCTGCGGCGACACAGCGTGTGTTCTCAGGTTGTCCATCCCATTCTTGTGAACGAGATCTCCCAGGAATCCTCGGGAGGAATCGCCATCAAATTCGCAGGGGACCCCAAACTTCCCTTTCCCGGGCCACATTAACCAGCTCTAACTGGGGGATCCTGAGGCGTTCCCAGGCCAGTGTGGAGATCTAATCTCTCCACCTGGTCCTGGGTCTTCCCCGAGGCCTCCTCCCAGCTGGACGTGCCTGGAACACCTCCCTAGGGAGGCGCCCAGGGTTCATCCTTACCAGATGATCCTGAACCACCTCAACTGGCTCCTTTCAACGCAAAGGAGCAGCGGCTCTACTCCGAGTTCCTCACGGATGCTGAACTTCTCCCCCTCTCTCTAAGGGAGACTCCAGACCCCCTCCTGAGGAAACACGTTTCGGTCGCTTGTACCCGTGACCTGGTTCTTTGGGTCCTGACCCAGCTTTCATGACCACAGGTGAGGGTAGGAACCAGGACTGAGCAGTAGATCCAGAGCTTTGTCTTCCTCAGCTCTCTTTTGGTCACAACGGTGCGGTAGAGCGACTGCAGCTCCGCCCCCGCTGCTCCGATTCTCCGGCCAAACTCACGCTCCATCGTCCCCTCACTCGTGAACAAGATCCCGAGGGACTTGAACTCCTTCACTTGGGGTCAGGACAGTAATGAAAATAGTCGTTAGTCGTAGCCCTGGAAAGGAATTGTTAGAAAACGTATTTCCCTCCCTCTCTCTCTCTCTCTCTCTCTCTCCGTAGAGCTGACAACCAAGGATTTGGACGTGATCACGATCCCCAGCAAGGACGTGGTGATGGTCCACGAGCCCAAGCAGAAAGTCGACCTGACACGTTACCTGGAAAACCAAACTTTCCGATTCGACTACGCCTTCGACGAGAACTCCACCAACGAAATGGTTTACAGGTAATAATGTGGTTTTTAAAAATGGAGCCGGGCATAAATTAAAAACGAACACAAAACACGTCAGCCTTTAGGAAATAAAGACGTCTACAGAGTTCTGCAGGGATCTGACTTCAAACCCAGAAGGCACTTCCAGTTTCCTCGTCTTGAAGTCAAAGGTTTTTGTGGTTAAATGCCTGAAATCAGGGCCGTGGTTACGACACAAAACACGTCAGTAAATCTCCCACTTGTGAATTTTGAGGCTTGTACGTGTCTCCAAAGAGGCGGCTGCCAACAAGAGGCTGCATGAGACTACAAACGTCATGGCGCCAAAGGGCCTCAGTCTTGTTAGTCTTTATAAATTTACACCTGTCAGGAAAACTATCATTTCTACTTTGTGTGTCATAAACCTTGTTGTTGTTCAAGGACCCTGTGCGTTTACTTTAGTTGTGATTTGTGGCTAAATACGGGTAACGCGCTGAACCTTTGACATCAGTCAGAAGCTGCTGGGCTAACGTCATCTTTTCACTTCTGCCGGTTGCGTTCCATGCTAACATGTTAAACAAAGGTGGGAAACCGGCTTAACAGGAGCATGCAGTTAGCATTTAGCTCGCAGCAAAGGGCCTCAGTCTTGTTAGGCGTTATATTTTTGCATATATAACCTAGATTATTTGCCTATGCGCATAAAAATTGGTGCTATTTTGTGTGATTCTATAATTGTCAGGAAAACTATCATTTCTACTTTTTGGTGGCATGTGTCATGAAACTTGTCTGTTGTTGTTCTAGGACCCTGTGCGTTTACTTTGGTTGTGATTTGTGGCTAAATACGACTACAAACGTCATCACAAATTTTTTTTTTACTCCGTGTTTTAACAAATACCAGCATGCTAACATGCTAAACAAAGACGCAGAACAGTAAACAGGCTTAACACGAGCATGCAGTTAGCATTTAGCTCACAGCAAAGGGCCTCAGTCTTGTTAAGCTTTATATTTTACACATAAAAACTGGTGCTATTTTGTGTGATTCTATAACGATCATTTCTACTTTTTGTTCTTGTTGTCTTTCGTTGTTGTTCGAGGACCCTGTGCGTTTACTTTGGTTGTGATTTGTGGCTAAATACGACTAACGCGCTGAACCTTTGACATCAGTCAGAAGCTGGTGGGCGCTGTGTTTCATTTACAGTGTAACGTCATCTTTTTACTTCTGGCGATTGCACTGACGCTTCAAAAATCATGAAAGGTGTTCAACAAAATGTGGAAGTATCATGGACTTGTTTTTACCTCAGATCTTGTTATTTGTCGAGGGAACCACGGCGATGCAAACATCCGGACCGGCCTACTCAAACATACCTCATCCCTGCAGCTCTCTATTATGCATTAATTTCCAATTTATTAAATATCGTTCCTTTAATATCGAACACGCTCCTTTGCTCCCAGGTTCACCGCTCAGCCGCTGGTTGAGACCATTTTTGAGCGGGGAATGGCGACCTGCTTCGCCTACGGACAAACTGGGAGCGGAAAAACACACGTGAGCGCTTTGAATTTGAACTTTTTAAGAGTTTTTACTGCACTTTCCCTGCTCTGATTCATTTGTCTCTTTCTAGACGATGGGAGGCGACTTCTCAGGAAAGAACCAGGATTGCGCCAAAGGGATCTACGCACTGTCCGGTTAGTTCCTCCCGTACGGTAACTTCACTGCTGGGGACTGCGTCTAACTGACTTCAAGTGTCTCTTGTTTCTCTCCCTGTGCAGCCAGAGACGTCTTTCTCATGATAAAGAAGCCAAATTACAAGAAGCTGGATCTACAAATCTTCGCCACATTTTTCGAGATTTACAGCGGGAAGGCAAGTGTCGTTCAACGCGACGAGTAATCCAGTCATTTATCAGCAGGAGGTTGTTTTGTGTTGCCGAGGAAACTTTGATGTAAGTGTTCATGGGCCTGTATTTATCAGGCATCTTGGGGCGGGAAATTGGTCCTAACTGGCCAAAAAAATCTCAGAGCGACTCATTTTCTGAGCTAGTTCCATCCTCATGTCTGATCCCATCTCTGCTACCCGACGATTAGGGACACGCTTAAGCTCTTTCCAGATCGTCTGACCCTGTGCAAGATGGTAAATGCTAAATGGACTTGTACTTATAAAGCGCCTATCTAGTCTTCTGACTACTCAAGGTGCTTTCACAGTGTTTGTCACATTCACCCGTTCACACAGACATTCACACTGATGGCAGTGGACATCTACAGACCATCTAATCTAACCATTCACACCACATTTACACACCCATGCACAGCACGGGGAGCAATTCAGGGTTCAGTGTCTTGCCCAAGGTCACTTTGACATGTGGACCGGGGGAGGTGGGGATCGAACTGCCAATCTCTTGAATGGAGGACGACCCACTCTCCCACTAAGCCACAGCCGGATGCAAATTAGACACATGGGGGGCTTTTCATCATGCTATGTCGTGCTTTCTCCCTCCTCCTCTTCCTCTCCCTCAAATTCCCCTTGAGGAGACGAGGAGAGAGGAGGCTTCTGGAGGAAACACAGGTGGACCCTCTTTTAATCAAGTGGCGTGGAGTATAAATGCTGCACTGCACGTGACAGACACAGCTGTGCAGCACGCCATAAGTATCTGACGTCACTTGAGACTGACGCTTTGGCAGCTCCTGCTCCTCTGTCCTCCAGTCTCTCTCACATCCTCGCTGGGAGGAGCCGAGTCCCTGTTTAGGGAAAGACGATCTATAGGGAGGAAACGCAAAACTGCCGTTGCGTTCTATAAAATATTCACCTGCGAGAGTGAAAACCCATGCTGTCAAGGTCAGAAATCCAGCTTTGTAACAGTAATAAATGAATCTTTGATCACTCACACAGTACAGATTTAGTCATGTATCTCCACCACTGAGTGTGAAGTCACGAAAGAAGTCACTATAAGGCTGTTTGCTGCCTGCGGGGCTATAATATAGATGTATAATTAAGAGAGAGAACATTAGTAGGGGCACATATTTTAACAGAAGTACACCATGGCCTGCAGGAGGGTTTGCAGCATCATCGCTGCACAATATACCCAAGATGCACAGCATTACGTCTTTAAAACAGACTGGATAGAGCTGAAGTTTACTTTGTGTTTTAACAAATACCAGCATGCTAACATGCTAAACAAAGACGGTGAACAGTAAACCGGCTTAACAGGAGCGTGCAGTTAGCATTTAGCTCAAAGCAAAGGGCCTCAGTCTTGTTAGGCGTTATATTTGTGCATATATCACCCATAGAAAGCTGGAGAAAGACAATTATACCAACTCTTTAACCAATCGATGGGGAAAAAAATCCAAAATGACACTAATTATTATTCCAAACAAAGTATTTGTATACGTCTTTAAGTGTTTTAACTCTTCACTATGATATTAATGTTGATTGCACAATGTAAAGTACAGAATAGTGACACCAACGGCGTTTAGATTGGTCGGCCATCGCGCTGAACTCCCGGGAAAATGACGACTTGATTTACGACATAAAGGAAGAGGAAGATGTTCCTGAACTTATGAAGGTCATAAAATAACAACACAGACGCTTCATAGGCCGAACAAAGACAGCAAACTATTGCGTCAACAGCAGCGAACGACTACTTTCTTCTTATCTTTCACAATAAAAGCGTAAAACGACCTGTTTCCACTTTAAAGATGGCTGCTGGGTTTGTGCCGACTGGCGATTGGATCATGTATCCACGGTTGAAGCGATGATTGATGATTTTTTTCCCCCCTACGGCCATATTGCGGTGATTTTAATGGACTTGCTGTCAGAACTAAGATGTTAAGCGCCGCCACCCCCTCGCCGATCAGATTATCAATAATAGGCGTGTTTCCATCGGGGTAAGATGTGGCGGTGAACAGTAAACCGGCTTAACAGGAGCGTGCAGTTAGCATTTAGCTCAAAGCAAAGGGCCTCAGTCTTGTTAGGCGTTATATTTGTGCATATATCACCTAGATTATTTGCCTATACATATAGGCAAATACATATATATACATATATTTTCTTTATTTTATGTGAGTCTACGGATCATAAATGTCAGGAAAACTATCATTTCTACTTTGTGGCATGAAAACTTCCGTCATGACGTTGTTCAACGACCCTGTGCGTTTACTTTAGTTGTGATTTGTTGCATTTCAAACTGTGGAAATGTCACAGAGGCCCTGACAGGCGCAGTAAAGCTGTGGAGACGACACGTGAAACTCTGATTTTTCGTAATTTTTCTTTTCTTTTTTAAAAAAAGGTGTTTGACCTGCTGAACCGCAAAGCCAAGTTACGGGTCCTGGAGGACGGGAAGCAGCAGGTGCAGGTGGTGGGTCTGCAGGAGAGGGAGGTGAAGTGCACAGAGGACGTCCTCAAACTCATCGAAGTGGGAAACAGCTGCAGGTAGGAGGCGATGAATGAAGCAGCAGTGAGGGCAGAAGTTTGTCCTGAGAAGTTCGGAGTAAAGCTTTATGTCCCCGCGTCTCCTTCAGGACTTCTGGTCAGACCTCGGCGAACGCTCACTCTTCCCGGAGCCACGCCGTCTTCCAGATCATCCTGCGTCGGCGGGGGAAGATGCACGGGAAGTTCTCCCTCATTGACCTGGCGGGGAACGAGAGAGGGGCGGACACGTCGAGCGCCGACCGCCAGACTCGTCTGGAAGGAGCTGAGATCAACAAGAGCCTGTTGGCACTAAAGGTCTCCTCAGTACCTAAAGACGTCCTGTGCATCAGGGACTTTACAGTAGAGTCAGCGAGGGATGTGGAGGTCATTCAGTCTCTGAACACCAGTGTGGTATCTGTTATGACGCAGGTTTTGGAGAATCAGTTATTTAACGTCCGACCTCCACAGTCTGGATATGAAATCAGAGTAGTGACAGACCGATACGTCGACCGACGCGGTCTGCTGCGTTCTCCGATATTTTTTTCCCGCCATTGTTTACAGACAGGCGTCCACAGGCAGCTCCGTGTTGCTGGAGACGCCTTTTTAAAGTTCAATAAATGCTCCTTTTTTTTTAAATTGAGACCTTTAACTTTTGTTTTCATCATTATGTAATTTTATGATGTAAACTGAGGGAGCAAAAGTAGAATCGACTCCACATATCGGCCCAAAAGAAATCCATATCCGTCGATCCCTAATCACATTTGTTTTTAAAAATGTACTTTAGGAGACTTTCACGTCAGGGACTCGATCCCAGAACTGAGAAGAGTTTGATTGCATTAGGTGTGAAAACCGACTGCACCAAAACTCGGTCGTGTTTGTGTTGTCAGTGCTTAACACGGATCATTTTAACCACATATCCAAATATATTAAAGCTGTAGTCCGTAAGATTTCCATCTAGTTAACTGTCTGTTAAGTTCCTATCCATCACAGAGTGAGTTAAAACAACGGTGATTGATCAAATGACCCACTAATGAACGCACTTGTGTCTGCGGAGACTTTCCCGCGGTGCACAGTTAGTGACGCTGTTTACATGGTTCCCCTTGTCTCTTCTGACCTCCTGTCAGTGTGGAGCATGAAGGCATCAGGCCGCTGCTGCAGGTGAGAGCTGCAGATCTACTGACGTCACACAGTCGACACTGTTCGGTTTCCAAAGGAACTCTGGGAGATGAAGTCTCACAACTTTAAAGGCCCTCCAGTCTAAAATAAAAATAAGAAATAAACAAAACATCCGTCTTAAATGTCCAAAGTTGCCAAAAAAGATGTAGGTCATATCTTGGTGATGAGATGAACATTAGAGCTGCAGCGATTAGTGGTGTACAGTTGGGGTGGTTGTTTATTTTTGCCGTTGTTGGGCAAAAAAAATCCATAAAGATCTTTAATCGTAGTGTTCTGAGAAAAAACACGACTTCTGCACCTCCTCTTGGCTTCGTTTTCAGGCTTTAGAGACTTTGTCCAATCACAGGTCATATCGGACAGAGAGTGTTCGTATTGGCTCAGGACGTTGAATCCAGCGTTTTTTGGGTTTTTTCGACTCCTGCAGCTTTAAATCAATATGTTGTGAACTAGCAAATCCATCGCCTGATCGTTTTCCTCCCACTTCTCAAACATGAAATGTCTTTTTCATAGTAAAGCGATGATCAAAATTGTTGTGGACTAGTTCAGGGTTACCGCAGATGTCTATAAAGGCGTTTCATTCATTAATGTAAAAACAAGGACTTCATTGTAATGAAAACTTCTTAAATCAGACTTTCAAAGGTCTTAAAAATGTTAAAACATGGGAAATGGGTCTCAGATCTCAAAAAATCGGTTACATTTAGCTTTTTAAAATACTTTTACAGACTACCTCTCACCGTAACGATAGGGGAACCAAGACAACAGTCGTGCAGTCGCAGCCGGGGACGTGCAGAGGAGATGGTCTTAAATTTCATTAAAGAAAAAGTCTTAAAAAGTCTTGATTTTAACTTGCCTTAAGCTGTAGGAACCCTGTAATTGATCCGATATTAAATGTGTATTGTGTGTGTGTGTGTGTGTGTGTGTGTGTGTGTGTGTGTGTGTGTGTGTGTGTGTGTGTAGGAGTGTATTCGGGCGCTGGGCAGAAACAAACCTCACACTCCCTTTAGAGCCAGCAAGTTAACCCAAGTGCTGCGAGACTCCTTCATCGGGGAAAACTCCAGAACATGCATGGTAAGACAACGCAGAGCTGCTTATGTGTGTGTGTGTGTGTGTGTGTGTGTGTTACTCTACCTACTGATGCATTATTAAAGGTTTTGTAGGTAAATGTTGATGCAACGCCGCTCGTGTTCCCCTGCACAGATTGCAACCATCTCTCCAGGAATGGCCTCATGTGAAAACACCTTGAACACGCTGAGATACGCCAACAGGTAACACGGCGTCGCTGTTTTTTAAATGACGTTCACGTGAAAATATGTTTGCACAGCGTAACATTTAATCCTCTCCTGTCTCTTCTTCATGGTCTTGTGTTTCCAGAGTAAAGGAGTTTGGGATAAGTCCTTCAGACATCCCCTTCTCCCAGAGCGGGGGTGGAGGGAGTCGCTCTGAGCTCTCCCCGTCTTACGAGTACGATCACTTTACGCACGGATCACTTCTCCCCGCAGCGCCCCTTCACAACAAGTCACCGCCATCACCCTCATTACTCATTAATACCCACTTTCTGTTGCTTCCTGTCCACTCAGACGCTACCTCCCGTCACTTAGAGCTTTAGAAATAAGAGCTGGAGAAGGAAAATTATACCAACTCTTCGACCAATCGATGGGAAAAATCCAAAAAGACACTAATTATTATTCCAAACAAGCATTTTTATACGTCTTTAAGGACAAGTTTTCTGTATTACTCGTCATTATGAAGTAAATGTTGATTGCACAATGTAAAGTATAGAATAGTGACACCAACGGCGTTTAGATTGGTCGGCCACCGCGACGAACTCCCGGGAAAATGACGACTTGATTTCCGACATAAAGAAAGAGGAAGATGTTCCTGAACTTATGAAGGTCATAAAATAACAACACGGACGCTTCACAGTCTGAACAAAGACAGCAAACTATTGCGTCAACAGCAGCGAACGACTACTTTCTTCTTATCTTTCACAATAAAAGCGTAAAACGACCTGTTTCCACTTTAAAGATGGCTGCTGGGTTCGTGCCGACTGGCGATCAGGGCATGTATCGATGGTTAAAGCGATGATTGATGATCCCCCCCCCCCCCCACGCCCATATTGCGGTGATTTTAACGGACTTGCTGTCAGAACTAAGATGTTAAGCGTCACCATCCCGTCAGCGATCAGATTATCAATAATAAGCATGTTTCCTTTGGGGTAAGATGGGAACGTTTCAGGCCACGCCCTCTCAAAAGTCCTCTCACTCGACGTGTTTCCGTTACAAAAAAAGGCCCCAGAGGAATTTGCGAGACCCCGGAGGTGACGTACCCCTCTAAATGTGTTTCGATCACCGGTGATCAGCTGATCGGTGACGCAGCGGCGCTCCGTTCGCTTCTTTGTCAAAGTGAGAAATACAGGATAGTTGCAGTTTGATTTAAGGTGGAACGTACGGTTCACAGCGCCAACTTATGTACAAGTAACATGAGAGAAAACACTCCACCTTAAAAAATTCCACGCTGTAAAAGTGTGTGTTGACAGACAGGCTGTCGCCCCGCTGCAGTACAGTGTGTGTTGTGTGTGTGTGTGACAATGGGAACATGCAGCAAAGGGCCGCAGGTTAGAATCCAACCCGTCCGCTGCAGCACTCATTTTAGCTTAGGTTAGGTTCTTTATTGTCCCCAAATGTATAATCGGTTCGACACAAGTCAGTCCTCTTTTCCATGGCAGCATACATAAAGAAATAATAATTAATAATAATAATAATAATAATAATAACAAATGGATCCTCTTCCCCTAGAACAACTTATAGACAGCATGTAGTCATGATCTACATATTGTTGTTTAGCGCTGTTCTTCTTCTTCTTTAAAAATTAGCTGTCTTCCAGTCTGAGGGTTCCTGGTTCGAATCCTGGCTGGGGCCCCTTCTGTGTGGAGTTTGCATGTTCTCTTATGTCAGCTGGGATTGGCTCCAGCCTCCCGCGACCCCGACAGGGACAAGTGGTTGAAGATGAATAAATGAATAAATGTCTTCCAGTCTAACACCCTGGATCTGCGGCCGGGTGGGAGTAGACTGCAACAAGCGCGTGCAAAGATGCGCGTGCACGGATCATTTTCTGCGCTGTGTTCTTCTACACCACAGGAGAAAAGTGTCTACTCCGCCGTGTTGTTGTGGAGTCTGTACAACCACACGTCACATCCCGCTGAGAGCTGCATCCAATCAGCAACCGGGCTTCTCTCAGGGGAGAGAAACGGCCCTGCTCTGTGACAGACACAAACAACAAACAACAAACGGCCGCTCAAACGACCGCTCGAGCGACTCACATGCAAATTAGGGCGTTCCGGCGAGATCGACCCGCCTCATTCCGGGTATTCGACCCTGATGAAAACGCACCTAACCTCAAATAAACCACACTAATAACAAACTCACCAAAATACATTAACTATAGTTTTGTGTGATAATGCACGCGGGCTCAAACTGTGACATCATTTATCCCCAAAGTTTATTTCCTCCATTTTTAATTTTGCATTAACATTTTTCCTCCACCCTCCAGTGTTTGTTGACCTGCGTTTATTTTCCCAGACTTAATTTCTCCTGAACCTGCATGGAGCATTTTCACCCACAGCAGCACAGTTTTCTGCATACTGCATGCAACTCCCAAACGTTTTTATTGTTTTGCTCAACGTTCAGAAACCCCAGCAGTAGTTACAGCGGTCGTTTTGTTGTTTTAGGGTGAAGGAGCTCACGGTGGACCCTGCGGCAGCGATGGACATGCGTCAGGGAGGACATGTGGACCAGCTGGAGGTGCTGGAGGCTCAGTGGGGGGTCGGGAGTTCTCCGCAGAGAGACGACCTGAAGCTGCTCTGCGAACAGAACGTAAGACGCTCAGTCACTGCGGTGCATGACGGCCGGATTTAACAAAGCAATAGAAAGGATGGTTTCACGTTTGTTCAAGTCTTTTGGCCGTCGCCATCTTGTTTTTTTGTAAACTGGACGGGTCCATATTTGGAAGAGAGGGGGAGCTGAACACTGAGCCAAGGTCCTGCTAAATGCTAACGGCGCAGAGTCAGCGTTAAGTCACCTCGTGCAGCGATAGATAGATTATTATTACTTTAATGTGCGTACAGCGGTTTTCCATCATAATTGTTGGACATGTACTAACTGCAGGCTGATGTGAACACATGTTCCTCTCTGCAGGAGGAAGAGGTTTCCCCGCAGCTCTTCACTTTCCACGAAGCCGTCTCCCAGCTGGTGGAGATGGAGGAGCAGGTCCTGGAGGACCACAGGGCCGTTTTCCAGGTACGGTAGAGACTTCAGGAGCAGGACGCAGCCCAGAGAAGTCAGAGGTCCACATTTAAAATCATGAAAATCCATCAACGGAAATGTGTGTGAACCCTGACTTACTGTAAGAATCAATAACCAGTCGATCAGCAAACTAGATCGATTGTATTCCTAATGTCTTCTTTATCCATTTTGAAAGTTAAAGTTTCTTCTAGTCAGACAAGTTGACCGGGTCGGGAAACTTCAAAATAAAGCTCCCCGCCCCGGTCAGCTGTTTTCTTAAAACACGTCATACCCGGAAGAAAACAGCAGCTCTGAGGAAGGCTGGAGTTCAAACTGTCAGCTAAGAAAAGGTAAGAGGGCTTCCTCCCCATATAACTTACTTATCTGACTAGAAGAAACTTTAACTTTCAAATTGATCAGCAAACTGTTTTACAAACGTTCCTGGTTCGTACTAACCTGACTCCTACGGATGGATCGATTCTCATTTTCTCAGCATTTCCATCTGTGAACTCTCGTTTGGAGATTTTTTTGGGAAGGGGCGAAAACACTGGTTTCTGATTGGATAAACCATCTGTCTGTCACGAACACACGGGCCAAACCAACCAATCAGATCAACGAACAGCGTGGAGGCAAAGTAAACATGTGGGTAAAGGAGATTTTCCCTTTGTGTTTAACGTGAATTTACGGATCAAAGGCCCAATTTCAGGAGCCCGGTCCATATTCAACAGAAGGATCCAGAGAACAAAGAGTTAGTGAGCGGTTCGCTCCATAGCTGCTCATCTCATCCACGGAAGCCTCCATGTTGTTTACACTTAACAGTCTCTTCTGTTTCACTTCAATCTGCCACGAAAACAGGAGCCTAAACGGGTGCTAAAGTGTCCTCCAGGAGCCAAATTATGTGCTAAAGTGTCCTCTAGGAGCATAAACGTGTGCTAAAGTGTACTCTAGGAGCCTAAATGTGTGTTAAAGTGTCCTCTAGGAGCATAAACGTGTGTTAAAGTGTCCTCTAGGAGCCAAAACGTGTGCTACAGTGTCCTCTAGAAGCCAAAACATGTGCTAAAGTGTCCTCTAGGAGCCAAATTATGTGCTAAAGTGTCCTCCAGGAGCCTAAACGTGTGTTAAAGTGTCCTCTAGGAGCCAAATTATGTGCTAAAGTGTCCTCCAGGAGTCTAAACGTGTGTTAAAGTGTCCTCTAGGAGCATAAACGTGTGCTAAAGTGTCCTCTAGGAGCATAAACGTGTGTTAAAGTGTCCTCTAGTAGCCAAGGCCCAATTTCAGGAGCCCTGTCCATATTCAACAGAAGGATCCAGAGAACAAAGAGTTAGTGAGCGGCTTGCTCCATAGCTGCTCATCTCATCCGTGGAGGTCGCCATGTTGTTTACACTGAACAACTTTGCTTCTCGTTGCGTCACTTAAATCCGCCTCTAACCCAACGCTGATTGGGTTGGTCTCTTGACAAACTTGGCCGCACGTTACCAGACTGCACGTAAAATACAACGGAGCTAGCGAGATCAGGAGGCTAGCTTCATCCACACTAAAACTTCATGTTTACACTGTCTTTTATCTCAGTTACTAGACAATAGCCTGGTGTTTTACTTATTAGGGCGCTTATTAGACAGGACAGACAGGAAATGGGGTGAGAGAGAGAGGGGGAGACATGCAGCAAAGGGCCACAGTCCGGAGTCGAATCCAGGGGCTGCTGAGTCGAGGACCTTCAGCCTCTTTACACGGGGCAGCTGCTCTAACCACTGTGGCACCGGCCGCCCCGTCTTACATGATAAAGTTGAAACAACGCAGGACTTGTGTTAAACTGTCCTTACAGGAGTCGATCCGCTGGCTGGAAGACGAGAAGGTGCTCCTGGAGATGACGGAGGAGGTGGACTACGACGTTGAGTCCTTCGCAACTCAGCTAGAACAAATCCTGGACCAGAAGATCGACATTCTCACTGAGCTGAGAGGTAAAGTTATCCTCTTCACTTAGCTTGTATGTACTTCTTAGACACACACTCCCTCACACTGTTGGCTTACGCTTTCCGCACAGTTGGGCTCCGTTCACACTGCAGGTCTTAATGCACAGAAGTGCCCGGCATGAGCAGTCAATGTCGAGCAAACTACAACTATTCTGTATTTCTTTTTTGCCGCTGTATCGTTGATCAGCTGATCACCCGCGATCCAAACCCATTCAGAGTGCTACGTCACCTCCGGGGTCTCGTAAAATCCCTGTCAGGGCCTTTTTTGTAATGGAAACATGGCGAGTGACGGCCATTCGAGAGGGCATGGCCTGAGACTTTCCACGAGGCCGCTCTATAGGGCTAGTGGAAACACGCCTAATGTGACTTGCGCTGTTCACACTGTCAAAAGCAACCAAGATATGGGTCATGTATGAGCAAAAAAATTTGATTCAGGTCACTTGGAACTGCAGTATGAACGGAGCCTTAGTGACAGCGGTCGGTCTGCCGGTGGAGCCCGTCACTGCCACTAATAAAATCCGGTGTCTCTAACTACGTTGTTGGTGCTTTGTTGTGTGTGTAGGGACTCTTCTCATGCTGCTGCAGAGGTTTGCTGTTATTTTCAGCAGCATTAGTGGTTAAAAAAGACCTTTGAATGCCTTCACCGTTCTGCCCCGAGCTAATCACTGTTAGCCACGTACGGCTGTTAGCTACTCTCCTGGTTTTCTCCATTAATAGTTGTTACATGAAAAAAACTGTCTCGATGGCTTATTTGATGAATGTAAGTGCTTAAAAAGACCCTGGGATGATTTTGCGTCTGTATTACACTTTAAAGTTGTTATCCGTAAGAATGGAGTTAGGTTGTTTTTAGCGGCCTCTTTGGTGGTGAGATGTAACTGCAGACGAGCCTCTGGGACTTCATCTCCCAGAGTTCCTTTGGAAACCGAAGAAAAATGCTGTTTTGAATGCGATCAGCGCACCGCAACGAGCTAATCAGTGTTAGCCACGTCCGGCTGTTAGCGTCTCTCCGTGGCTTATTTGTATTTTCATGCCATTTTCACTGGACTTACACTTAAAGTCACATTTGTGCTTAAGTTTAGTACATATCCGTAGTTACATCCCACCACTGTTAACCTGCGATATTCTGTCTTCTTCCAGATAAAGTCAAGTCTTTCCGTTCTGCGCTCCAGGAGGAGGAGCAGGCTAGCCAACAGATAACCCCGAAGAGGCCTCGCGCTCTATAGACACGGAAAATATACGATATCTCGCTGTAAAACTGACTCCAGAGAAGGTGAAGGCCTGCCGCCGAGGAGGCCAAGAGCTGTGATTTCATGACTTAACTGTCTCCTGTGCGTTTCGGTCCCTCCTCAAACCCTCTTTGCTGTACAGGCCGCCTCCGCCGCCACCGCTACCCATCATGCATCAGCCGCCCGTCTGTAAAACCAAAGAGCAGACCCGTCTTTCGCTCTTCCATCCTTCCTGTGATAATGTATTTACGAGGTTTTCTATGTGTCATAAAGTCACAAGTGCTTCATTTAAAAAAGAAAAAGACAAAAAGGTGGATAATTATTTGTTTTAAATACATTTTTATAGAGTCAAATCATAGCTTATCCTCACTTTGGCCAATTTTATAGAACAACTTTTTGCCATTTTGTGCAATATTTGGAGGATTTGATCCCTGTCGGCCCCCTTGTTTCAGCTCAGGGGAGAACAGGTGTGTGTAAAATGAGCCACTGTGTGTTTGTGTTGATACTGTGTGTAAAAATATATGTTTGATTGAGAGAAAGCTTAAAAAAACTAACCTTGCATTACATTGATTGACCCGATGGGGGCACTATAATCAAAGACAGAAGTGTTCCAGACAACAATTACTGAAACAGTAATTTATCATTTGCCAAAATAAAGAAACTCTACTTCTTGCTGCTGTATTTGTTTGATTTATTCTGTAAAACCTTATTTTTTTAAATTGTGAGACTATGATAGAGGTCTAGAGATGTGTGTGTCAGAAATTAAGACAAAAAAAGCAACTAAAAACATGATCAAGGGGTAAAAAATGGCAGAGATTCTGCAAAATTTCAAATAATATACATAGAGTTTAGGCCAATATCCATCAAGCCATCAGTGAAGTGTCTCTAAAACACACTCACACAAATACCCTTATAATAACAATACTCAATCAACAGAAAACTAACAATTTTTCGTTCATTATTCGAAGTAAAATGTTGTTTTCAGACCGTCGAATGTGAAGAAGTCCTGCTTTTCTCTGTTTAATGTTATTTCATATTCATATTAAACAGAATATCTTTGTATTGGACTGAAAACATTTCATTTCAATAAATTGGGAAGGACATTATTCCTATTTTCTAATAACTTATAGACTAAATGATTAATCCATTAATCTAGATCTATATTTGGTTTACACACGTTCTGTACCTTTCAAAATGTTTTGTAAAAAATAAACAAAGATGGATTTAATTACTAATTTTAAACAATATTCAGAGGAAGAAACTAGGAATTTCAGGTTTAATCCCTTAAGTAAAGTATTTGTTTATGCTAATTCCTTTCCCTTTGTTTGTTTATTGTTTGTGTACATGTTAATTTTTGTTATTATTATTTCTACATTTAGATATACATTGTTGGTATTGTTTATGACTCATTCACATTTAAGAAAAGTAATATTTATATTAAAACTTTTTTAATAAAAACAAATACATGTGCAAACTCTCGCGAGACTTGCCTCCCGACCACCTATACTAACCTCTACCATTAGATTTCGATGCCTAACCTAATCATTTATACGTAACCATTCAAGGTTAATGCCTAACCATAACCATGTAAACGTAACTACCTGTGGTTTGTGCCATTAATGCCTAACCATAACTATCTCGCGAGATCTGGGTAACCACGTGTGTGACCGAGTAACCGTTGGTTTTCAAACTAAAATGGCGCGCATTCACTCACCAGTTTGTGAAGAAGACGCTTGGTTACCTTAGCAACCCCCATAGCAACAGGTCAGGTCAGAGCTAACGGTCGTTCGTATCGCTCCCGGGGCGTCCGTTCCCCCAGCGGCCGACGGTAGCTCACCGGCCCGGGCGGGAACCTGGAGGTTACACCGGTGTTTCCGGAGAATCACTGAGCTGGTTTATCAGTCACGAGGGGTCACTCGGTTTTGTTTTTGTTGGCCATTTTTTTTTTAATCTCACACTTTGAGTACTTTTGTTTATTAGTTTGTAGAAATTAACTCTTCTGCTGAACTTTTTAAAATTAAAAATGTTGTTGTTTTCTATTAAAAAAGATCTATGAACCTTTTTAAAGATGTAAACGTAAACATTCAATGTGTCCTAGTTCATTTCCTGTTGCAGTGTACGGTAACAAGGACCAAGGCTGTTGCCTAGCAATGGAATACCATTGAAAAGGTCTAGGGGCTGCTCAGTCTGACGTAACACCCTTTCAAAATACTATTTCCGGGTCCAAACGCTCTGTTGAAATAAAACAGACAACAACAGCCGAATATATGAACAATTTCGATCACCTTTAATGTCAGTTACACATATTTTTCATCCATTAAAAATAGGTATGATATAGGTAATTATGTTGTTTTTTAAAACACAGATCTGTTCACGGCACTGCTGTGTTAATAAATACGAGGCTCGGAACCGCTTGGACCCGGAAATCATATTTTGAAAGGGTGTTACGTCACGTCTTAACAGCCAGATAGAAAATAGATAATATTAGATCCATTTTGTCGTGGGTCCAAGCGTCTGAAGTTCAGCATCCGTGAGGAACTCGGAGTAGAGCCGCTGCTCCTTTGTGTTGAAAGGAGCCAGTTGAGGTGGTTCAGGATCATCTGGTAAGGATGAACCCTGGGCGCCTCCCTAGGGAGGTGTTCCAGGCACGTCCAGCTGGGAGGAGGCCTCGGGGAAGACCCAGGACCAGGTGGAGAGATTAGATCTCCACACTGGCCTGGGAACGCCTCAGGATCCCCCAGTTAGAGCTGGTTAATGTGGCCCGGGAAAGGGAAGTTTGGGGTCCCCTGCTAAAGCTGCTGCCCCCGAGACCTGACCCTGGATAAGAGGCTGAAGATGAGATGAAGTAATTAATCCATCTTTGTTTCTTTAATCGCGGACAGAAGTAATAATCCAATCCATCCTATGTTTTGTTGAGATATTGCAAATAATAATCTCACACACACACACACACACACACGTCGCGTTACCGTCCAATTGTATTTATTCCACAGAGCAGAGAATGGCAGAGATAACAACAGACTGGAGTCGTTCCAGTGGTTATTAATGTCGTTTATTATGTAAGAACAACACTTTTCCAATCATGTAGAAAGAGGTTATGGCCATTTGTACACAGCTGTTAACAGAACACAGATAAAACCAGCTAATACTTTACTTTAACGCCCCTGATTTAGCTTTTAGAAGCAGAATATTAACACTTAATTAATGCTTTCCGACACTGTCGTGTTTTGTAGATTTAATAAATCTGTCAACAATTATAACATGAAGCATCTATAACGCGTATTAATGCTTTTAAAAAATGAATAAAGCATTTATGAACATATCATTCACGGGAAAGTTTAATTTTGCTAATGAATTATAACTATGGTAGCAACTATTACTGTTATTATAGTACGTTTATTATCTAATTATGGATGCTTTATACCTTATAATTACGTACGGTTACACAGTACATAGTGTTCATATACTGCCTATAAATGCTAAATACCAGGGTTAAAATAAAGTAAAATACTTATAAATTTGAGCATGTTTAAAGGCACCCTTTATTTAGGATTAAAGGTTGTGAGTAATGGCTTTATTAACGGTTTATTAGGAATAAAAAAAACTGATTTTCAGTTGGTATATTGTAGAAAAATCCTTTATTATTTGCTATTAATGTACATAAGTGATGAAAAGATGTTATTAACGTTAATAAGTGATAAATGAATGGTTTAAATCATCACATCTGCAGTTATTAATGTTAATAAATGGGGAAAAAAATGGTTTAAATCGTCACGTCTGCAGTTATTAATGTTAATAATGATGAATACAGGATTGTAGTCATCACGGTCACAGTTATTAATGTTAATAAGCAACGAATAAATGGTTTAAATCATCACGTCTGCAGTAATTAATGTCAATAAATGGCGAAAAAAGGATTCTAGTCATCAAATCTGCAGTTAATCATGTTAATAAGTTATTAATAAATGGTTTAAATCCTCAAGTCTGTAATTATTAATGTCAATAAAGAATAAATAAATGGTTTAAATCATCCCGTCCACAGTAATTAATGTAAATTACTGACAAACAAATGGCCTAAATCATCACGTCTGCAGTTATAAATGTCAATAAGCAACGAATAAATGCTTAAAATCATCACGTCTGAAGTTATTGATGTTAATAAATGAGGAACAAATGGTTTAAGTCATCACGGTTACAGTTATTAATCTTAACAAGTTATGAATAAATGGTTAAAATCATCAAGTTTGTAGTTATTAATGTCAATAAATGAAGAATAAATTGTTTTAATCATCACGTCTGCAGTTATTAATGTCAATAAGCGACCAATAAAGTGTTTTAAGTGTTTTAATCATCCCTTTGAACTATAAATAAAGCAATTATTTACACCCTCTAACCTTCATAAAGGGCGCTTTAGTAGAACGTGGCACCACAGAAACTTTAGCCGTGACTTTAATAGCTGTGTATTTAAATGGATCTGACGATAAACCTCTGTACCGTCGGTCTCTAAAGAGCCTTTTCCAAATGTGGCAACAACTGTAATACTCTCAAATATAAACCAGCAGCAGAAAGTCGTGTAATATATGTAAAACAGTGAGGACGTAGTCGACAACATGACTGGTTTATTATCAATAAGCATGAAGGTTAAGTAGTTCCAATCTGACTGGATGACATGCAACAGTTAAATAGAGCTGCTTCAGTTTATGGGGTTGCCCTTCGTCATGCGCCCCTCCGCGGACTGAAAAACCAGTCTCCAGTTATATCGCAAAGGTTCTGTAAAAGACTCCAGCTTGAAAAATTGGTACGGCAGGTCCTATAAAATGCTCAGCAGCTGTCGTAAAGAGAGTCAGCAGAGGTCGAACAGCAGCTCGGGTATGAATCGTTGGTGTGAAACCCAACTGCAGGTGGTGCGTTTGCGTGTGTGGCTTCCTGTTAGCTTGTGTTGTGGTAGATTGTGCCCCTGCTGTGAGAGTCTGGCTGTGATTGGAACAATAATATTGCACTGGTAAAAAAAACAAAACCCATTGTTGGTCCGTGGGTCTTAACGACAAATAAAAATGCTACATATTCTCATATATTTCACCTGAAATTTGAGGAACACCGTGATCTTTAGGTAAATAAATAACTCTCAACCGTATAAGTCCTACATATACATCTGTACAGTATGTACACCGACGCGTCCGCGGCTCCCGAACGGCCTCGGAATCCAAAATGGCGCGGACATTCAACTCAACAGCCGAACGGCTAAAGGGGGGGGGATCGAGCGTTCGGAGCTGATAACAGAAAACTTAAAACGTACCGCGGCTACAGCGACACGCTCGACCTTTACGCTCAGTTCCAGGCTTAAAAACACATCATCATTTTTCTGTTAAAGCCGCTTATTCCTTCTCAGACTTGGACAACATCAGGATAAAAAGGTGTAGTCACCAAAAACAAAACAAAAACATCATCAAAATCAAGTCCAAGCAGTGACGTTAAGCTCTCAGTAAACTTCTTACTGCAATAAAAAGGTTGGGTACGGTCTGAGTCAGGGGTTTTCAAACTGTGCCGCATCGTAAATGGGCGAGGTGAAAGAGACAGGTGTTCTGGAAACAACAGGAAGTCAGTTTTTGTAGTTGAGTCTGCTGATTTGGACGCTTGCCAACGCGGTCAGCAGTTGCAGCCAGAGCCGGTTAAGTTGGTAACGCGCCATGGAGTGGGGTCCCCTCTTACCTATCATGATTTACTAGAAATATGTTGCTAGCAATGTTACATGAATACTTAAGGGGCCTTCCCATGATCGGCTCTTTGCGCTGGGCTCACAGGGACGAGGTAAACGGCTACATCAACGTTAGCATTATAGCAACTTGTAAACTGCCTATTCACAAACCCGGTGTGATGCTTATAAACCTCCATCTCTACGTTTTCTTCCGATATCAATAGTTCGGGAAACTCGGACACAGAGAATACGTTTTTTCTCCATCTTTCTAATCTGGCTTGATGTCGCTCTCTGGTTGCCTAGGAAACGTCAACGTCAAACTCAAAGCTTCGATCTCATTGGTTGAGCTTTTGAAAGGTCAGCGTCAACAAGGTCAGAGTTCAACTCATATGAACTTTGGCGCAGCGGCAGAGCGGCAAATCAAGAAGGAATGAATGGAACGGCCGGTGCAAAGCATTTTTGCCGCGGATCTTGTGTAGGGGCCTTTAGAGCCATTCGTAGGTCTTTGAGTTCTTTCAGCCGTTGTGACTTTCGTTGTGTGACCTCATGAACCTGACAAACTAATAACAGGAGGACGGAGGTGTCACACTTTGAAAACCCCTGATCTAAGTACTTCTCCCCTAGAGCTGTTCACTGTTTGGCACATTTACTGACATTACAGACACGTGCATACCTGCACACACACACAGTAAACCCTGAAATCAACAAAAGGTGTCATGCACTACAGAGGTGTCCAAATGTAGCAACATGAGATGGTACCTACAGTATATTTCCACCGTAAACCAGTGCAAAAAAACAACAATGAGGTTACACAGTTGATTAACTACAGTATTTAGAGAATGGTTTTGGCTTTTGTGGTGGGTTGAAGACATTGCTGTTCACACGGAGAGAGGAAACACTCTTGTGTGGTGTGGAAGCTGGGCATGAAACAACAGCATAGTAAAGCATGAAGTGAACAAGAGGTACCACCCCTCCGCACGTCCAAAAGGGAAGGTTCACAGCTTTCAAAGGTCTGTCTTAAACAACAGTCAGGTTGGATATCGAAACAGTTTTAGCTTGATTTATTAATTTCCTCCTGTTCATCCTGGTCAGTTAAAGATCCCTTAATGTGCTTCCACCATATGTGATGGAGGACAACATATAAATATATACAAAAGCTCAAATTTAAACGCCTAAACGTCTAAAATGTCACCCAGATTTTTGTCCAGTGTACAGAGATTTGAAGACAGAGGTCTAAGAAAATTGGCTACACTGCGAGACAAACTCTTCGCTAATCTAAACCCTTTAAGTCATTCAGTTGGAGAAAATATTTGGCTGGAAAGAGAATTAAATTAATCTCTTTTTGCTCAGTTTCAGTGGGAAAGTAAAGCTGTGTGTCGTCGGCATAGAAGTAATGAGGAATTTTGAATTTGTGAAAAACACAGAGCCAAGTGGAAGAAAAATAAAACAGGGCCTAGGATGGAGCCTTGGGGTACACCACAGGAGACGGCAGCAGAACAGGATCAACAATAATCACAGCTGATATACTGACACATGCGATTTAAACCATACCAACACCGTAGTCTGAACACCTGAGTCTGACAGTATCAGACATTAAAATGGTGTCGTTTCCAGAGTCTAAAGACGTCATTACCCTTAGCAGAGCTCTGGGAGTCGACTAACTCAGACTGCTGAACCTTCACATTGTAGTTTAAATACATTTACATTGTTTGTCCTCCATCCAAGGACGTATTCTGAGACAACGGGCCCCAGGGCACAGACATGTAAAGGGCTCCCAACTCTGTCTACATAGGAAGAAGACACCCAAACTCAAAGAGTTGACTTTTAGTGGTTTTGTAGTCATTTTGGGTCTCTTTGTGGTCAGTGTGCACTTATTTTTAGATGGTTTTCATCTTTTTGTGGTGGTTTTTGTATCTATTTTTAGACATTTATCGGTTCTGTCGTTGTTTTGCTTCTCTCTGTGGTCATTTAACATCTATTTTTAATCATTTTGCGTATCTTTGTCATCATTGTTGTCGCTATGTGGTCATTGTGTGTCCATTTTCAGTCATTTAGCATCTCTGCGTAGTCATTTTGCATCCCCGTAATCATTTTTTCGTCTCTTTGTGGTCATTGTTGGTTGTTTTTTCCGCCCCCCATGCCATGTTTTTTTCCGGTAGGCCTGTTCAGTAATCCATCAGTTCCACTGGAAGAGCATTAAAACTCTTTTAATGGCCAGTATGAACGGGAGGAAAGGTTACAGCTAGCATAAACCGTTTCAATGATCCTCTTGCGGGCACCTGACTATTGTTTTCAGACAGACTTTGAATCATTGTGAACCTCTCCTTTAATGAGCAAAGGTGGCATCAGCACTTGAAACTACTTTGTGCATTTGTGTTTTTTGGATTGAAGATTCTCCTTCTCTCCACTTTGTATGAAAATATACAGCTCAGTAGACAGAAGCAGCAACGTGATGTTTGCTCTCATGATTTCCTCCACTTTCACCGCCGAAAGCAACCGATCCAGTCTTTTTCAAACATTCATGCTGAATCACTTCCGTTTGGTTAAAAACACATAAATACGATGGACAAGGTCTCTGTAGGTGTAATCTATGTGGAAGTACTTCCTCGTGTCCAGCCTGACGTGAAACAGGCTCCTCAGCAGAAACGCCACGTCCGTCCTCCGTCAATCCGTCCGTCCAAAAAGAGCAATAAGTCGAGGAACACCGCACAGGCGTGTCCCGGTGGCAGCGGCGACAGCAGCAGCACATATGGGGAACAGAACACCACCAACAGGTAGATCAGAGGTATTGCAAGCAGATGAATATATAAAGGGATTGTTGCTGTGGACTGTACAGAGTTTTAAGTTGTTGCTCTAACGCTGCATGCCCTGTTTGTCTGCTGTCTGTTCCGTCTGTGGAGCAAGTGTGTTGTTGGATATTAAGGCCTTGGATGGCCCAGAGGCCACACTGAAAGAGTTAACACTACAGAGTCTCTCACACACACACACACACACACACACACACGCACACACACACTCACACGCACGCACACACGAGGGAATTAAAACTAGCATTATGTATTTAAATACATGTAGCATACGTGAGGAACAAGACAGGAAGTACTTTCACTTCTGATACAATATATTTCAGACGTTTAAAGGAGCAGTTCACCCAAATTACAAAAAAAAACACAACGTATTTTTCACTTAACTGCGATCGCGGAGACAGTTTTTGGATTTATGGGCCAAACTTTCTAAAGATTTCTGTCTCCACCTCAATGCAAATTGTGCTCACAGCATTGAAAAGTTCGACTTTCAAATCAAATCCTGGACAAACGAAGCCCAAAACTACCCGCGTGGATCGATTACCACGTGAGAGCGAGTGAGAAAACAGTGTTTTTGTGTAATTTGGATGAACGTACTATTCCGCGTGTTGTACTTATTGCCAGTCATTTCTGGGTAGAGTTGTCGTCGCTCGGCCGACGGTGAGACAGACACAGAAGTGAAGACGTCGTCGTGTCTTTGCCGCGACCGACCGACCAACAGACTGACGAAGCCGCGCTCGAGCGCTTGAAGAGGATGAATCTGGCTCTGCGGTTTTTGTCCTGAGCTCGCGAGAGAGTGTGAACGCTTGGACTACGTGTGTGTTCAGAAAAGGGGAGGTGGGGGTCCCGTTACACGAGATGCGTTTAAGGCTATTTTATTTAATCCTTCCTTGTCGCTTTGTTGTTGTTTTTGAATAGTTAGCGATGTATCCTATAAAAGTATTACTGTAAAAGAGTCATGCTACAGAATTGTCTTTTGTTCGCTGGATCCCCGCTCGGCCTGATTAGTCCACTCCTCCTGGATGGATCTCCCTCTTTCCCTTTTCACATCCCTCAGATGTTAATGCTATAATCCGTCACCTATCCCCTTTCGTTTCTATTTCCTCTTCTTCCACCCTTCTTCTCTCTGTGTGCAGTCCAGAGATCATGGTGGCTCAGGCCGGGGTCCTCTAACACCACAGCTCCGCTTGTGCACCTTATTTAGGGCCGAGTAACCCTCCGCTGCCCTCCTTGGTGCTCCCGCTGCGGCCCCAGCACCCCGCAGCTATACTCATGCTCCTCTGGGTCGCTGCTGCCGCTGCCCCCCGATCCCGCTCCATCTCGCACTGGCTCTGGGTTCGCTCGGTGCGCCCCGGCTGGTTTGGAGAAGCCGACCCTGATCCGGGCTGAGAGGAGAGGGTGCGAAAGATGTGATTACGCTTGCGAAGGAAGTCTCCCCCGGCAGCGCCCAGCCCAAAGCTGCCCTTGCGGAGGACCATGCGGCTGCTGGCGGACTTGGCGGGACGAGACCTCTGGTTGTACTCCAGCTGGGACAGGTGGGACGCGTAGCCGTCCGAGATGAACTGGAAGAGACGTAAAAACAATCAGATTTGGTTTGCTAACCTGCATGGGCCGTGACTGAGTGGTAACTGGACTTGTACTTATAAAGCGCCTTTCTAGTCTTCTGACTATTTAAGGTGCTTTCACAGTGTTTGTCACATTCACCCGTTCACACTGACATTCACACTGATGACAGTGGACATCTACAAACCATCTAATCTGACCATTCACACCACATTCACACACCCATGCACAGCACAGTGTCTTGCCCAAGGACACTTCGACATGCGGATCGGGGGAGGAGGGGATCGAACTGCCAATCTCTCGAATGAAGGACGACCCACTCTCCCACTGAGCCACAGTTGCCCCTTAAAGTGATGCCACACTGTAGGAATACTCTACATACAGTGCGTTTACATGCTGTTAAAACCAAACGCCATGTAAACACCGTTGTTCTCATACCCCAGTTAACAGACCTAGATAACTTTAGTGACCGGAGTATTCGTGCATATAAACACGTTAACCAGGGTCAGATCGGGTCACGCGTCTGCACATGCTCAGTAGGTCAAAACCACCCCTCCCCACTCTGCTTCAGTGGTTTGTGACCTGGAAATAGAAAAGATCAGGAAGCAATGGCGCCAAAAACACCAGCAACAACACAAGCTTTACCTTTAAACCCAGTGAGGACTTCACCACGGCAACTAAAGTTACTACCAAGAAGACCCGTCGTGTCGTAACTCTGTCCAAAAGTCGTCCGTGTTCTCCGTGCGTTCCAAGTTGTTGTGATTTTGACAAAAGGTGAACGTGAAGAAAAAGATTCTGACCAGTTGTGCGTTGGCGGAGCGCCACCTACTGCACCGGAGGAAGAGCTACTCCGTCATGCTTTACTTTCTTCCACGCTCATGTATACGGGGAGAACTGGCGTAACACGGTTATTCACTTAACCAAGGTAAGACCACCCCCTGGTTACTGCTGCGCGTAGCGTGAAGTATATACAAATAAAACAATAAAACACCAGGACCTTTGAACGAACCTGACCCGATTCAAGCTAGAACAAGAGTACATCAACTAACGGAGCAGTTACAGTCAGTAAATCTATGCTTCTGTCATCACGGTTCATGGAGTACCTGACACTGGTGCTGCATCTTCTTCGTAGGCCTCCCCACTATGTAGATGTGTGACGGAGGCAGGCCGATGGACGAGTACACGGAGATGTCCTTGTTGGAGCCGTAAGCTGCAAAGATCCTCATGTGGGCCTGATGAAAAGAGAGGGAGGTCGGCGTTCAGACACCTCAAGGGTTTATTCTATCGTAACGCCGGCTCAGGCTCACAGAGCGGCCGCGCCCCTTACCTCGTTGATGAGGCATTTGAGGAAGTTGGCCTTGTGTCGGAGCGGGTCGTGAACCAGCCCGTCGCAGAAGGAGACGATGCCGTGAGGGAAGTTATGCTGAGAGAGCCACGCCACCACGCGCTGCTTCTGCATGTCAGGGCGGCCCGTGACGTACACTATCACGTAGCCAAGGTCCTGCCAGTGTCTGCGGAAAACACAGATACAAATTCAATTCTGCAATAAAGGGTAGACCACCTGCTCTTGTTTGACGTGTTAGACGTTTGTGGAAACCACTTAAGAACACTCATCTCATCTCATCTCATCTTCAGCCTCTTATCCGGGGTCAGGTCTCGGGGGCAGCAGCTCCAGCAGGGGACCCCAAACTTCCCTTTCCCGGGCCACATTAACCAGCTCTAACTGGGGGATCCTGAGGCGTTCCCAGGCCAGTGTGGAGATCTAATCTCTCCACCTGGTCCTGGGTCTTCCCCGAGGCCTCCTCCCAGCTGGACGCGCCTGCACTTAAGACCACTAAATATTTATTTTAAATTTACACCTTTAAATATTATTCTTGGGGTTTGGAGAAAAAAAAAGTCCTCAGGGACTAAATACGATTATTATAATGGATAAAATATTCCTTTTTTAAGCACAATGAAGAAGTTATTGGGACTTAAATCTCTTAAAAATTACGGTGCAAACCCAATTTGTTTTGGAGAAAATAATCCCCACAAATCAAGATAAAGTAGCACAACAACACAACAAAAGATGGGAAAAGCTTTGCTCCAGAGAAGACTGGGATTATATACAAATATAGACACATGCTCTACTGGTTATATATATTTTCTTGGATCCTTCTGTTGGAAAATGGACCAGGCACCTGAAACTGGGCCACCTATGTTGGTGATAGACAGGCCAAATCAACCGATCAGGCCAATGAAGCGTATGTCGCACTAACAGAGCATTTAGGCAAAGGAAACAACATGTGGGTAAAGGATATTTTCCGTTTGTGTAACGTGAATTTACGGCTAAAAGACAGGGTTTTCTGGTGCCTGGTCTATATATTTAACAGAAGGATCCAAGAAAATATCAGATATCTGCCGCAAGAGTAAAATACAAATGGAGCTTGCAAGATCAGGATGGTCTCCCGAGGCTAGGTGGAATTTAGGGATCCTACCAATTTTATTTTAATTATCAGGACCCAAAGAACCAGGTCCAGGTCCAAGCGTCTGAAATGTGTTTCCTCAGGAGGGGGTCTGGAGTCTCCCTTAGAGAGAGGGGGAGAAGTTCAGCATCCGTGAGGAACTGGGAGTAGAGCCGCTGCTCCTTTGCGTTGAAAGGAGCCAGTTGAGGTGGTTCAGGATCATCTGGTAAGGATGAACCCTGGGCGCCTCCCTAGGGAGGTGTTCCAGGCACGTCCAGCTGGGAGGAGGCCTCGGGGAAGACCCAGGACCAGGTGGAGAGATTAGATCTCCACACTGGCCTGGGAACGCCTCAGGATCCCCCAGTTAGAGCTGGTTAATGTGGGCCGGGAAAGGGAAGTTTGGGGTCCCCTGCTAAAGCTGCTGCCCCCGCGACCCGACCCCGGATAAGAGGCTGAAGATGATTTTTTGCATCGGTCTTTGAGTGTTTTTCTGCAGCTTGTCATGTCATTGCATTATGTTGTGTGCCTGTCTGCCTGTATAACACATAAAGTTTAATTAAATTAAAAAGTCCTTACCTCACCACATCCACAGCTCCAGCCCGAACCTTCGGATCGCTGCCCATTATAGACACACTGGCAGCGAACGACCCGTCGATACTGAACACAACAAACTCCGTCCCTCGTGGCACGATCGACAGGAAGCTGTCCGCAACTGTGTGGTCGCCCCTGAGAGGGGAAGACCAAGTGTGAGACGGAGGAGATTCACAGGGTCGTTTGCTTCATCACCTGAAATAACGACGACTCACCTGACCACCATTTTGACAGGATACACCCCGATGCCCAGCTTCTTGTTCTCAGGGATGACGTAGGAGACACGTCCGCTGCTGTTTGTGAGCTCCGTGTTGAAGTGCACCCACTCTCCGGAGGGAGGCTGGGTCATGATGTGGATGTCGATCTGACGGGAAATAACACAGACGTGACCTCAGTGACGCGGACGGTGACACGATTACACAACCGGTCTTTTCCCGTACCTTCTCTCCGGTGAGGGTGACCATGTCCAGAGGGCCGTACATGAAGCGACCCATCACCATCTGGGCTCCGTCCTCCGTGAACACGGCGTCGTTCACGCGGTGGTTGGCCGTCACGTTCTGACACACAGGAGACAACGGACACAGGACATGAGAACGCCGTCCGTCTCCTTTCTGTTGTTGTTGTTGTGTGACACTTTACTGAGGTTAGTTCAAAGGAGTCGTTTCCACTTTAGTTTCCACTAACGAGTCTTTTTGCTTCTTATTTAGCTGCTAAAATCCAGACGAGAGAAGCTCCGATTGATTAAAAATGATAATTAAGCTCAGCTATTTACAAACTTTAGACACATTATGTTTCATTCTCTATCCTCTAGAGCAGGGATGTCAAAGTCAAACACATCAGAGGGCCAAAAAAACAAATTTGCTACAAGCCGAGGGCCGGACTGGTTCAATGTTTATTAAAACATATTAATATGATGCATTTAACCTGTTGAACCAAGACCTAACACAGTGCACCGTATTTTATTTAATGATTAAATGAATAATTCAACATTTTTGTACGGCTCAAAACATTTTTCAACAGACAAAAACAAACTTGTCCTGTACATGAAATGAATAAAGCAAGATTTTATGACTTTAGTTATTTCCAGGAAAACATTTTCAACAGGCAAACAGCAAAAAAGAAAATGTCCTTCAAAAATAAAACATGTTCCTTAAAATCAAGATAAAGACACACAGCTCCGTGAACATGTGCTTGAAACCCCCTGTTCTCATCGTCCACCTTCCCTTTAGCCGTTATTGTGTGTGTGTGTGTGTGTGTGGGGGGGGGGGGGGGGAGGGGGGGCTGCTGAACGTTGACATCTGCCCTGAATGCTGATGAATACTTGCGGCGCTGCAGTGAGTTTGCGGGCTACCGTTGCATTGTGGGTAATGTCGTTTTGGTGCGTGAAAAACACCAGCAGGCGGCTGTGGCGTGCGGGCCGGTTCTAATACTAATCAAATATCATCCCGGGGGCCAAGATCATTCATTCGCGGGCCGGATCTGGCCCCCGGGCCTCGACTTTGACACCCATGATCTAGGGCTGCCCCTTCGATTAGTCGACTACACTAAATTGTAATTTTTATTGCTTTTACAGGGGACTACGGATGAAAACTCGCCTTCTGGCTAATTCTGGCCTTTTTAACCGTGTGTAATCACGTGTTTGATGAAATTGCACTGTCCCCCTTTTAAATAAACTAATACCTAAAACCTACACGGTCGTTTGGATCTGAAGGTGTTTGCACACTGAGTCCGTATCTTTCATACATGTCAGAAACAGACTCAACCGTTAAGTGTGTTCTCAGCTTTAAGTGTAATTCCAGCACAAAATCATCTCGACAGCACGTCAGACATCAAATAAGTCGTCAAGACAGTTTTTTTGAACTATTAACGGAGAAATCCAGGAGCGTTGCTAACATCCATCGTAGCTAACAGTGATTAGCTCGGGGCAGCACGGTGAAGGCATTCAAAGGTCTTTTTTAACCACTAATGCTGCTGAAAATAACAGCAAACCTCTGCAGCAGCATGAGAAGAGTCCCTACACACAAAACAAAGCAGCAACAACGTAGAAAGTGAACCCAGAGTTTATTAAAAGAGTGTTTTAAAGACTTACCTACTGGCCCCTGTACCAGCTCCTCTCATAGTAAAGTCCATTACAGTGGATTAGCAAAGTCAATCCCAAAGGAAGGAGCTCATTGGTGCTTTGTTTGCATCATTTTATTCATGAAAATAAGTTTGTTTGTTCTTAACATTGTTAATTAACGACATAAACTGTGATTGTGCTTCCAGTCTTCACTCCAGCGTGCTCCACGGGGAGCCGGGGTCGCGGCGCTCCAGCAGCAGCACGATGCTGGAAGGAGGCTCTTTGGGAAAGTTCGACTTCGAGGTGAAAGTGTTTTGAAATAGGGCTTTTATTTTATTTGTGGCTTATTTGATGAATGTAAGCGCAGAAATAGACCCCGGGGAGAATTACCCTTTAAGAGGGTAGGAAGTGACGCCTGAGTGTTAAACCAGAATAAATAAAGTATATTATTACATCTATATATATATTGTTTTTTTATAAGAGGAGGGAATGAAATGCACGGACAAACAAAGAGGGATCTTACCCTGATTTTGACATGAGTCCTCTTGCGGAGCCACTTCTCTCGGGGTTTAGACGGAGTGAACTCAGACACCTCTTTACCGTCCAGCTCCAAAATACTGGAGTTCTCATGTCTCATCACCTGGGGACGAGAATTAACGTTAAACAAATACACACAGAACACGTTTAGTCTCCCCCTCTTTCAAACTCAGACGCTAAAGCAACATTGACGGATGTCTGTGCTCCACTTTGATGTGAGAAATATCATCTTAAGGACCCTAAAGCACGCGGCACGGGACGGACGGACAGTGGGAGTGCGCCCTAATCCCTGAAACGCTGACATGTTTCTACAGTAGCCCAGAATGGACAAACCAAACACTGGATCTAGAGACGGCCTTTTGCGTTTTTACGCTACCTGAGGGCCACCGTAGGTTGAGAGGTAATCCTTTGACTGTAATCTACAACCTCACTGCGACTAAATTCTGCACACTGCACCTTTAAGTTAAGTTTCCTTCTGTTTTATTATACAAGTTACACACACACACACACACACACACACACACACACACACACACACACACACACACACACACACACACACACACACACACACACACACACACACACACACACACACACACACACACACACACACACACACACACACACAGGCCCGGGGTTCGGTGCCTTGCTTAACAGCACCTCGGAGAGAAGGAGATGAACTGGCACCTCTTCAGCCACCAGTCCACACAGGGACTCAAACCGGCAACCCTCCGGTTCCCAGCCGAGTCACCTATGGACTGAGCTACTGCTGCCCCAAGTCCTCAACGCAGCGGCCAGGGTTTGAATCCCACCTGTGGCCCTTTGCTGCCTGTCACCCTCACTCTTCAAAAGCTGTCACCATCAAATAAATGCACAAAAAAAACAAAATGATCATGATCGAACCTGTCTGAGGAGGAAGGAGACGACGTCTGTAGACTCCCAGTAGGACGCGTGGAAGAGATGAGGCAGAGCCACCGTGGGGAACGCCGTCAGGGCGTCCGGGCAGTACAGGGCGTAGTCCATCCTCTTACTGCCCCACCACCGCGACGCGACTGCAGCCGGGAGCGAGCGAGGGGAACAAGAGACGCAGAGTCAGTTTAGGGATCTGTGGTCTTTGTTCGCGGTGTCCACCGCAGATCTACAGCCCGCAGTTCAGGGTTATCACACACTAAAGGTGCTTAAAGGTCCCATATTACGCTCCTTTAAAGGTGCAACAACAAAGATTAACACAAAACGTCCCGGTTCGAATCCAAACTGACGATGTAAAGGTAGGATAAAGTAGAAGAAACCCAGATGAAGGTAAGCCTCATCGGTCTTTACTGTCGCTGTGTTGTGCTTTTGTTTTTACGTATCTGAACTAACGTGCGGAGGTCTGGGGCAACACACACAACACCAGTCTGCATGCATTGAAGGTACTTTGGAGGTAAAGTAGGAACTTTGCGGTGTAAAGAATAATGAACACACACTAACGACTTGTTCTTGAGCTGCGTTCAAACTTCTAGATGTCATTCACCGTATTTTCCGCACTCTAAGGCGCACCTTCAGTGAACGTCTTATTTTGAAACTTTGTTCATATATAAGGCGTCTCTATGTGTCCTGTGATAGACTGGCGTCCTGTCCAGGGTGGACCCCGCCTCACGCCCGATGTCAGCTGGGATCGGCTCCAGCAGCCCCGCGACCCCGACCCCGGGATAAGCGGTTGAAGATGAATGAATGAAAGAATGAAGGCGCATAGAACACATATTATAGCTTGATTGTTTAATTCATTCATTCATCTTCAACCGCTTCTCCCGGGGTCGGGGTCGCGGGCGGGGGGGGACGCCAGTCTATCACAGGGCACATAGAGACGAACAGAGACAGACAACCATTCACACCTACGGGTGATTTAGAGTCATCAATGAACCGAACACCTGCACGTCTTTGGACTGTGGGAGGAAACCGGAGAACCCGGAGAAAACCCACGCAGACACGGGGAGAACCCAGCAGGGATTCGAACCTGGAACCTTCTTGCTGTGAGGCGACAGTGCTGACCACTACACCTAAGTCACAGAAAAAATAGAACTACAAAAAGGTCAGCTTGTAGTCCAAAAGTTTCGAAACCTTTAGCTTTTAACCGTTTGTCGTGTAACAAACAAGCTAGCCTTTAAGGTGCTGCTAGCTTTATGCTAAAACTAGAGCTTGAGCCTATGACTCGAACATTTGAACCAGAACTTTTTCATTCTTCTGTTTTTGTACAAATTAAACACACAAGATATAACGTGTCAATTTGTGGGTTTTATATTTCTAAGTAGGCAGATTTTTGTTATCTTTGGGGCAGAGTTAAGCTAGCTATGCTAAGCTACTGTACGACGTGCAGAGACATTTGAACCACATTTTTTTTATGTTTCTGTTTCTGTACATCTCAAATAAACGCAATATAATGTTTAATTAATATATATGTGTATATGTAATAATGGTATTTTGAGATATTTAGCTCTGATGTGTGCGTTTGTCGTCTAATGTGAACAATGATAGATACATTAAATAAACAAATGTCTGAATTTGGCATATATTAATGTGTGTATCACCATCAAACATCTAGTATCTTAATAATTACCGTATTTTCCACATTATAAGGTGCATAGAACAGACGCTACAGTGGAGGCTGGGGTTACGTTCTGCATCCATTAGATGGAGCTGTGCTAAAGGGAACGTCAACACAACAGTCAGGGGAGGTCGTCTTGTTGCTTCCTCTACTTCGGCACCATTGATTGGTTCATGTTCAACTCTCTGGCTGCTGCTCTGTTCCCGTGTTCTGCTGCGTGACTAATGGCCTTGAGTGTAAACTCTGCGTCGTAAGCGTGTCTCTTAACAGGAGCCATTTTGGGCTAATATGGGACCTTTAAAAGAACTGAAGGGTCACACACGGAGGCGCTAGACTCCAAACTACGAGTAAAAACACACGGTAAAGAGGTTCTGAAGAGGCACAGTCGCAAGAAGACAACAGCGTGTGGCGTGGGTCTCGTCCGTCGTCTCTCTGAACTACTGAGGAAGACTATCGGAGAGAGGAAGACGCCACAGGAGGAAGGAAAGAGAGCACGGGGAACGAGGATCCTCGCCTCAGGTCCTCTCACTACGTCTCCCAGGGTACCTTTCTCTACGTTCTTCAGCAGCCCGGGCGACGGGGGCGCCGAGCTGAAGTCTGTGATGTAAGACGTGACATCTGTGAAGTCAGAGGTCACGTCGGAGGTCACATCGGAGGTCACGTCCGAGGTCACGTCCGAGCTCTGCTCAGACTCCACGCCGTTGGGTTTGGGGAACACCCGTCGGACCGTGTTTCGCTGCGACGAGCTCCGAGAGACAAACCTATTGTAGGGGAGAGCCAGCTGGGACAGCAGGCCGGGCCTTTTAGCGTGGCCGACGTCACGTGTGCGTGCTGAGGGGACGTTTGGAGGAAGGAAATGACAACGTCAGCGTGTAAAAGTGTCAGACCATGCCAGAACCAGGGTCTCACACACACACACACACACACACACGCGGGAGGGGAGAGGGGAACTCACTCGTGGCGATGTTGGAGGCGGTGTAAGAGTCGGCGATGCCCGACACCTGGCTGGCGATGCTGGCCTCGCTGGCCCGGCGGGTGCAGCGGAGGTGGGGGACCCCCGGGGACGTGGACGACGGGAACTGGCCGTCCACGAAGATGTGTGAGTGGAGAGAATCCGCTGCAGAGGCAGAAGAGAGGCGTCAGGAGTCATGTTCTTCGGATTAATTAATAATATTAAAGAGGAAATACAGAAAACAGAGAAACGCTCCAGTGAAAACTGCTTTGTCATCGTTTTCTGTGGCGTTAAAAACAGAAACGAGTCTGTTTGAAGCGTCTGCAGCTGACGTCAAACTGTTTATAACTGTTTTTCTAACTTCTGTAACTGTAAGATTCATTTTATATGTTTAAATTAGCTTTTATGCATTCTTTTTTTACCTTTTATGTATTTTAAACGACCTTTTATGTATTTTAAATGACCTTTTATATATTTTAAATTACCTTTTATATATTTTTAATGACCTTTTATGTGTTTAAAACTACTTTTTTTCTCAGTAAACTGCACTTTAACTTCTGTAACTGTAATAATCTTTTATATGTATAAAATTACCTTTTATGTGTTTTAAATGACCTTTTATGTGTTTTAAATAACCTTTTATGTATTTTAAATCACCTTTTATGTGTTTTAAATAACCTTTTATGTTTTTTAAATGACCTTTTATATATTTTAATTTACCTTTTATGTGTTTTAAATCTTTTATGTTTTATGTGTTTTTTCAGTAACTGTAACAATCTTTTATATGTATTAAATTACCTTTTGTATATATATGTTTTTATATTATGTGTTTTCAGTAAACTGTATTGTACCTTCTGTAACTGTAACAATCTATGTTTAAAATGACCTTATATATGTATTAAATTACCTTTTATGTGTTTTTAATATTTTAAATGACCAGATATGAGTTTTAAATCTTTTATGTTTTAAATCTTTCATGCGTATTAAATCTTGTATCTGTTTTTTCAGTAACTGTAACAATGTTTTATACGTTTAAATGACCTTTTATATATTTTAAATGACCTTTTATGTATTTTAAATTACCTTTTATATAATTTAAACGACCTTTTATATATTTTAAATCACCTTTTATGTCTTTTAAATGACCTTTTATATATTTTAAACAACCTTTTATGTTGTTTTTCCCATGTTTTACGTAAAAAGCACTTTAAATTACCTTGTCGTTGAATTGTGCTTTACAGATAAACTTGCTTTGCCTGATGAGTTAACGGCGTGAGCGACGCACTGGGCAGACGCTAAAACACATAAAAATCAAAGCTGGAAATCGACCAAAGGGAGAGATACACACTGTCGGTGTGGAGCTGCCAGTTGAGCACGGGCACGGGGATGGAGGTCTCGCTGACGGCGCTGTCCTGGCAGCGGTGGGACACGGCACCGACCGGCTCCGTCATCAGCAGCTGCGGGTTACTCTGCACCGTCTCAACTGCAAACGCAGAAGAAGAAAATATACAGACGCCTCATCTACACGCAGTAAAGGTGGTGCAGGGACACGTTTGACTCACCCAAGAGCGCCGAGTGTCCGTCGCCCAGAGGGAAGCGCTGGTAACGCGGCACGCTGAAGGGGGGCAGCAGGTGGAAGCGCTTGTCCAGCAGGGGCTCGAGGCGGGAGGCCGAGGGGTCGGCTGGGTGAAACAGGTTGTACACCTGCTGACAGGCCGGACGCAGGGCGGACACTGGGGGAGGGAAAGGAAACACGGAGTTAAAGAGATTCAGGGTTCGCCCCGAAATTACCACCCTGACGTTTACACACGAAACCATTGAAACCGGCTCAAAGCGCTGCAGTACGCACGCCGGGCCTGTGTGTGGCGCTGTAACTCTGAAGAAGAAGAAGAAGACGAGGGTTGTGAGTGCAGGACGAAGGACGAGAATGGGATCGTTTTATTCGTGTTTTGTGTTCTGGTGTTGTGACGTTAGAAGATCGGGAAGTCCGGACGCAAACGCAACAGGTGGCGTTCTGAGATTCATTCGCTCTGGGACCCGTTTTCAGAAAATAGCGTTTTCAGTTCTCCCAAAACACCGCACACGTCTGGATGATCGGCCTAAACAATAACAATAACAACAAAACTTTCACGTTCACAGTCACTACGTGTGCTGACACATTCACCTCTCTACTTCCTGTCCGTCCCCGAAATGTTCCCCTCTTAAATCCACACACACACACACACACACACACACACACACACACACACACACACACACACGTTCCTACTACACTTCTGCCCTTACTACAAGCCTGACTCAGAAGTCGGAAGTTCCAGATTTCAGATTACAAGTGAACGCAGCATAACCGTCAGTGACGAGCTCCAGCTGCAGACCGACCTCTGTCAGCAGCGTCACCAACATGGCGGCGTGTCTCCACAGACACACAGACGTGAAAACTCAGCAAAGAGGCAACAAGTGCTTTCATTAGCTGGTCACATGATCAGTCACCATTGTTTTAACTCGACTGTGATCGAGAGGAACTGAACACACACTTAACTACATGAACATCTCACGGATTCTATCTTTAATTCTTGACCTGAAACGAATGGAGCCTGGCTGTGCATTTGTGAATTTGTGAATTTGGGCCTAGTGGCCTACGCGGGGTATTGCAATTTCAGCGTTCATCCCCAAAAACATCTTTACAAACACAATCATTTGACATTTTCTGCCTGAAACGACTTAATGTCTCCGTACTAATTTGGACTGTAGAGCGACCGGGTGAGCTTTCATGTAAGTGTTATTCATTCATTCATTCATCTTCAACCGCGGGGGGCTGGAGCCGATCCCAGCTGACATCGGGCGTGACGCCAGTCTATCACAGGACACATAGAGACAAACAGAGACAGACAACCATTCACACCTACGGGTGATTTAGAGTCATCAATGAACCCAACACCTGCACGTCTTTGGACTGTGGGAGGAAACCGGAGAACCCGGAGAAAACCCACGCAGACACGGGGACAACATGCAAACTCCACACAGAAGGGCCCCAGCCGGGATTCAAACCAGGAACCCTCTTGCTGTGAGGCGACAGTGCTAACCACCACACCAAACACAATTAACGAGACTTAACTAGAATCTTACGGACATCTCTGCTGCACCTGTAACCACCCCGGAGCACTTCTACATTACTTCCTTTGTTTCCTTCAGTGTTGTTTCGCCTTTCTTTGGTAAATTGTGTTTTTTTATGGACCAAAATGAACCTGAACGATTAAAAACCGTGAGAAAACTAAAAAGAGAAACGGAAAATGAAGCATATCTAATTGGATAATAGTCCAGATGTTGACCCAGCAGCTGCAGCTCAGTTCTCCTTTAAACAACGACTGATGGCGAATCCTTTGGGGGATGAAAGGAGCCAAGACTTATTCAGCCTTTGAGATCCGACACATGACCTCTGACCCTTTGACACCTGCTCTCCAGCTGCTGGAGTCTCTCACGCGGGGGAAAAACATCAGATAACCACTTCCTGCTCATCTGACAAGAAGGAGAAGCATCCGAAGGGGTCAACGCTTTAGCCCGATACGTCCTAATAAAGCAAACTACGACAGAATCAAGGAGAGACCCTTCCTCACCGTCTAACGAGGGCACCACGGTCTTCCTCAGCGCGAGCACCAGCCCCAGAGGAGAGCCGAACATGAAGAAGTCGGTCACCTCGAAGTCGAACTTTCCCAAAGAGCCTCCTTCCAGCATGGTGCTGCTGCTGGAGCGCCGCGACCCCGGCTCCCCGTGGAGCACGCTGGAGTGAAGACTGGAAACACAATCACAGTTTATGTCATAAATTAACAGTTTTAAGAACAAAAAAACTTATTTTTAGGACACAAACGATACAAACGAAGCAGCAATGGGCTCCTTCCTTTGGGATTGACTTTGGTAATCCACTTGAATGGACTTTACTATGAGAGGAGCTGGTACAGGGGCCAGTAGGTAAGTCTTTAAGGGCGCCCTCCCACTGTGCCTCCGTCCCGCGCCCCGTGCTTTAGGGTCCTTGTCCCCCCCTCCAGGCCCGTTTGTACTCACACTACCTGGGCCTCGGAGAATGCTTCTTGCTGCCTATACGTCATCACGCCGTAACACGTCACACGCATTGATGACGTCATGGCGATGCGTGGCTTTGTTTCCAGATCTTTCCGTAGACCTCGGAGTTTTTGTGCGTCTTGTCGACTGTTTTTGAATCTTTTCATCGACCAAATCTGCAGTAAACACTCCACCTCCGCATCACACCAACGTGAACCTTTCACCGCCATTGTTTGAAATGTCCGCGCATGGTCCCTCCTTCTTTTTTCTACGTCCCAACAGGCGCACAGGAAATGACCTCAGAACCGCCGTAGGCCTCGTGCTCGTACACGTGCGCACGCTCGTGCTTGTACACGTGCAGACGTGCTTTACTAAAGCCCACCTCTCTCAGACGGGCCGTGGACGGCAAGCTGGCTGCTCCTAGGCGCGGTACGGTTGCACTCACACTGGTCAAAGGAACCAGACTTTAGCCGTGAAACGTCCTGGGGCACGGTACGGAGGCACAGTGTGAGTGCGCCCTTAAAACACTCTTTTAATAAACTCTGGGTTCAATAACTACGCTGTTGCTGCTTTGTTTTGTGTGTAGGGACTCTTCTCATGCTGCTGCAGAGGTTTGCTGTTATTTTCAGCAGCATTAGTGGTTAAAAAAGACCTTTGAATGCCTCCACCGTGCTGCCCCGAGCTAATCACTGTTAGCCACGTCCAGCTGTTAGCTTCTCTCCTGTATTTCTCACCTGGACAGGAAGGCCTGGTGATGTTTGATGGTGTCCAGCTCGTACGTGGAGGAGTCGCTGCGTTTGCGTGGAAGTTGCCTCTTGGGGTCGTCGGGGCCCGAGCAGCGAGGGATGTCGATGTTGCTGCGGCTGAGGTGGCGGCTTCCTTCGAGGGATGGCGAGGAAGGGGAGATGCTGTTGATCACGATACCTGGAGAGAGGAGGTCTGTGTCCTGAGAGCCGGAGAGGGAGGGAACAGAAAGTGAATAAAAAAGTGTCTATTAGAAAATGAAATTTAAAAAAAAACCATCCTGCAGAAACACTTAAAAAGTCGCAACAACCGCAAATCTGGCAACTTAATAGATGCTAATGCAACAGGAACACGCGGCGAGCGCTGCAGGTTAAAGTCTAATTCCAACGCAAAATCATCCCATGGTTTTTTTCAGCAATTACACACATCAAATAATCCATCAAGACAGTTTTTTTCCTGTATAAACTATTAACGGAGAAATCCAGGAGCGGACGTGGCTAACAGTGATTAGCTCGGGGCAGCACGCTGAAGGCATTCAAAGGTCTTTTTTAACCACTAATGCTGCTGAAAATAACAGCAAACCTCTGCAGTAGCATGAGAAGAGTCCCTACACAGAAAACAAAGCAGCAACAGCGTAGTTAGTGAACCCAGAGTTTATTAAAAGAGTGTTTTAAAGACTTACCTACTGGCCCCTGTACCAGCTCCTCTCATAGTAAAGTCCATTACAGTGGATTACCAAAGTCAATCCCAAAGGAAGGAGCCCATTGGTGCTTTGTTTTGTGTGTAGGGACTCTTCTCATGCTGCTGCAGAGGTTTGCTGTTATTTTCAGCAGCATTAGTGGTTAAAAAAGACCTTTGAATGCCTTCACCGTGCTGCCCCAAGCTAATCACTGTTAGCCACGTCAGGCTGTTAGCGACTCTCTAATAGTTTATACATGAAAAAAACAGTCTCGATGGCTTATTTAAAGTATGTAAGTGCCGAAAAAGACTGGAATTACACCTTAAGATGGTGCTGTCCAGTATAGGGGGGTCTGAAATCATTGGAAATCATATATTTACAGGTAAGAAGAACATATAAACATGTTTTGAGCCCCCTGAACGCTTCTTCTTTACCTCTTTTGGGGCATGGGTTGACAAATAAACCTCTAATAAATTATCCCCTGCACCCCCCCCCACCCCCCCTCCAAAATCTACGGCCATGAGCCTGATCCTAGTTCTTGTCCGAGAGTTTGAGATGGTCACCTGTACACTGATGGCGCTGCCCCGTCTGCTGCTGTTCTGGCTCTCTATCACCGTCACCGAGCTGCTGCACAGAGCATCGAACCCCAGGATACCTCCGACACAGTCCCCGATGACGCACACCTGCGTTAAAGCACAGAAACACGGAAACTGCATCATCCGCGCATGACTCAGCGAACCCGTGGGCTAGAAACATGAAACCTGCAGGTTACACACTGACCTGGCCGTTAAAAGACACCCCTTCTAGAGACTTGATGAAGTCGTTATACACCTGATTGGCTCGCAGGATGACGGTCGCCACGGCGTCTTGGTACTGTGGCGCAGAGGTGGCCAAGAGGGGCAGAGCGGCCAGAGGGATGTGGTCCTGACTGCTGGACAGGCAGCCCTCGTCGTAGCTGTACGGGCTGAGACTGCAGAGCGGAGAGGGACCAGCACGTGGGTTAAATGAGCCCACATTTGACTCGTATGTAGAATCTTTCACCGTCTGGCTCCGCCTCCACTCGATGAATTCATTACGCAAAACCTAAACACATCTCTAGAGCATCTGAAGAGGGGATGATGTATAAAATAGGTAGTTTTAAAGCAGCACATACGTGGAAGACTTTACCCACAGAGCTAAGGAACAACACACGATGACAAAACGATGGTTCAAAAATCAGACATGCGCCCATAATCTGGATTATTCTACTTTACTTTGTCTTTACTTGTAGTTTGTGCACTTATTGTCAGGATCCAGGTCCTGTCAGGGTCCAGGTCCTGTCAGGGCCCAGGTCCTGTCAGGGTCCAGGTCCTGTCAGGCTCCAGGTCCTGTCAGGGTCCAGGTCCTGTCAGGCTCCAGGTCCTGTCAGGGTCCAGGTCCTGTCAGGATCCAGGTCCTGTCAGGGTCCAGGTCCTCTCAGGATCCAGGGTCCAGGTCCTATCAGGATCCAGGTCCTGTCGGTCTCTTCCCTCTTCCTTTTGTGTGAGTTTGTCTCCCTCTGTCTGTTTCTCCTGCTTGTGTCTTTCCCTGTGTGTGTGTGTGTGTGTGTGTGTGTGTGTGTGTGTGTGTGTTTGTGTGTGTTTGTCTGTTGGAGCTGGTCAAAAGATTCAAAAACAGTCGACAAGACGCATAAAAACTCTGAGGTCTACGGAAAGATCTGTAAACAAAGCCACGCATCGCCATGACGTCATCAATGCGTGTGACGTGTTACGGCGTGATGACGTATGGACAACAAGAAGCATTCTCCGAGGCCCAGGTAGTGTGAGTACAAACGGGTCTGGAGGGGGGGACAAGGACCCTAAAGCACGGGGCACGGGACGCACTCACAGTGGGAGGGCGCCCTTACTCGTTGTCCATGTGTGGACTCGGAGTTATTCCCTGCAGCGTTCGTGACATTTATGCTTCTCGTCTGAGTTTAAACGCTCATGTATTTACGTCACACATTGTTATTTAACGCCTGTGTGCGGTTTTATCGACTGCTTCCATGCGTATGTGTCATGTTTTGACTCACACTTGTATTACGCTTGTGTGTTCTTGTGTCTGTGTTGTTGTTCTGCATTTTCCTGTATGTTTTTTAGTGTTTTAAGTCATCAACCTGCCAGAGACCGCAGATGAAAATGAGCCTGCGTGGATGAATCCGGCACGTTCACATGCGGGACTTTGTTGCTCATTAATGTGCGTAAAGAACTCTGATCTGACATCAGCGCAGCGTGTTGGTGCATGAACACTAAAAGAGTAAACGGCTCACTTGGAGACTAATGAGAATGCGTCCACACACACAGCGGGACAGGGGACCATCCGGATGGCGATGCGGCCCAGCGCTGCAGGGTAATGGACCCTCATCACGGTCTCAAAGGCTCCGCTCAGCGTGTTCACGTCTGCCTGCTTGCTGTTCTGTTCACCTGCACACAGAAAAAGACAGATCTCATGACATATTGTTGTTTTTTAGGACGCTAGATCCAAACTAAATCATCCATTTTCATAAACTGCACCAGTTGCATTCATGGGAAGGCGTTTAAAAAGCTTTTTTAAGGACATTTTGTGAGTGTATTTTAATTTTCCGTTGTTATTGGAAGTGGTAAACCTTAAAAAACGTCTATTTTCTTTTACAATAAATACAATTTTAATATCAACATAACATGCACACGAGACGTACGCTTTATTAAACACATTTAGAGATTAATTTAATCATCGTAACTCTTAACGGGGTCATTTTGATCCATTATAACTTGGTTTTTATGCATAAGATTAACTTTATTTTTCAAATGTTGCATAAAAATGCTACAAAACACATGCAGAAAAAATGTTTGGTTTGATTTTTGCCAATAAATCTTCACTCCTAAAGCCGAGAAAGTCACAACCAGAGAGATTTGCCTTAAATAATAAATAAGTATTGTTGTTTAGCTGTTATGTAATCGTGTTAGATGATACTATGCGTCGTTTTTTAGAAAATCTAACATCGTCCTACCTCACAAGTACAACTCTTACACTTCCACATTGTTATTTCTCGCTCTTACTAATGGATCAGCCTTCATGTGAATCTCATCTTAACAGTAAAAATAAAAGTCTATCTTTATAAAAACACACAGAGGCTTATTTTGTACTGTCACAATATTAAACCAACGTACAAAACAACATTTATTTTGATTTTCTCCCCCATAAAAAAAACCTTTTGATGCTATTTAAAGATTAGCAAGACCACGACCATCCAAGAGAACAGCTGAACTCCAAATTTGCTCCGTACGTCAGTCAGGAGGGGAATAACGGGGGCGTCTACCCTCATTAGTTATGTAAATGAAGTCACGTATGTAGCTGCACCTCCGCGGACTTTGACGATCTTTACTACGATGTCACGATATGAGGGCGCGCTCATGCTGTCCATCCCTTCCGTGCCCCAGCACGATTCACGGGTAAAGTCTGGTTCCTTTGACCAGTGTGAGTGCAACCGTACCACGTCTAGGAGCGGCACGCTTGCCGTCCACGGACCGTTTGGGAGAGGTGGGCTTTTGTAAAGCACGTTTGCACGTGTACGAGCACGAGGCCTACGGCGGCTCTGAGGTCATTTCCTGTGCGCCTGTTGGGACGTAGGAAAAAGAAGGAGGGACCATGCGCGGACATTTCAAACAATGGCGGTGAAAGGTTCACGTTGGTGTGATGCGGAGGTGGAGTGTTTACTGCAGATTTGGTCGATGAAAAGATTCAAAAACAGTCGACAAGACGCACAAAAACTCCGAGGTCTACGGAAAGATCTGGAAACAAAGCCACGCATCGCCATGACGTCATCAATGCGTGTGACGTGTTACGGCGTGATGACGTATAGGCAGCAAGAAGCATTCTCCGAGGCCGCTGAGGCCCAGCATTAGCCAGTAGGCTACTGCGCCGGGTCAACCTGGCAACCCGACTGCTGGACTTATTTTTTGTTGTTGCGACTACGATCCTGAGACACTAGATGACGGCGTTCTGCTCATTCTACATATTTAACCTGTTAATAGTGACTTTTAGTGTGACTGTCATGATCATTTGTGCAGGTTCTGGCTGCAGCTGTACCGGAGCCGGTGTCCAGGATGTTGCCTCCGTGCAGAACCAGAACGAGGACGTGGGTTTTGGACGCTTGGAGACACTGCTGAGACGAACAGTCCTGCAGGGCAGAGGACAGAAGACGGACAGAAGACGTAAAATAGCGTTAACAACATGTCACAGGTGAGGGAGCATCAGTCTGGGAACAGAAGGCGTCTGGACACAGACGCAGAGACCTGAGACGAGAGCAACAGGACTGTTTTCTTGTTTTCTGTAAAACCTGACGGATTCATGTCTTTGCAAGAACACACACACACACACACACACACACACACACACACACACACACACACACACACACACACACACACACACACACACACACACACACACACACACGCACAAACACACACACACCCTGTTTGAACGGTGCACAGTCTGGGCCTTTAATCTATCCCCAGACTCATCAGACGTCTGCAGCAGAGTGGATCCTAATGTCACCGCGGTGGCGGGACGACTGAGAGGAGTGTCATCTACGCGCTAGTTCATTAAGGGTGTGAGTGCGAGAGCGAGATGTGCGTGGAATGAGAGCGCACCTCCATCTGCCGCTCCTCGTTGCCCATCCCAGAGTACTCCCCGCCCGACTCCTGGTACAACGTGTCTGTGGAGAAGAGACTTCGTTATGAATGTGAATCTAAACGTCAGTGTTTGATTTAAAGTAAAGAAACTCACCGTGTGCGTGCGTGTGGATGAGTCACTTACCCTGCGCTTCATCCACCTCGTTGCTTTCTATCTTGTCCATCAGGTCGTTGGAGCTCCACTTGGTAATCTCCTTGGCGAACATCTCCTCGTTGTCAGAAAAGTCCTCTGAGAGATTCACAGATGATAGAAATAACAGAGTCAGACTCTACGGACCCCCGCGTCCTGTTGATGTTGTTGTTTTTAATGTGCTTTATAGATTCATAGGTAAGATGGAGTCTGGTGTGAGCGTTTCAAAGACTCAGACCCCTCCAAAATAAAAGACTGTTCCTCTCAGGCGTCTATATCCTCTCTGAGGACTTCCTCCATGTCCGATTTTTTTTTTATTTCTCTCGCTTAAAGTTGTAATCCCTAAGATTTCCATCTAGTTCATTGTCTTAGGGCGCACTCACAGTGTCCATCCGTACCGTGCCCAAACACGTTTCACGGCTAAAGTCTGGTTCCTTTGACCAGTGTGAGTGCAACCATACCATGTCTAGGAGCGGCACGCTTGCCGTCCACGGCCCGTTTGGGAGAGGTGGGCTTTAGTAAAGCACGTTTGCACGTGTACGAGCACGAGCGTGCGCACGTGTACGAGCGCGAGCAAGAGGCCTACGGCGGTTCTGAGGTCATTTCCTGTGCGCCTGTTGGGACGTAGAAAAAAGAAGGAGGGACCATGCGCGGACATTTAAAACAATGGCGGTGAAAGGTTCACGTTGGTGTGATGTGGAGGTGGAGTGTTTACTGCAGATTTGGTCGATGAAAAGATTCAAAAACAGTCGACAAGACGCACAAAAACTCAGAGGTCTACGGAAAGATCTGGAAACAAAGCCACGCATCGCCATGACGTCATCAATGCGTGTGACGTGTTACGGCGTGATGACGTATAGGCAGCAAGAAGCATTCTCCGAGGCACAGGTAGTGTGAGTACAAACGGGCCTGGAGGGGGGGACAAGGACCCTAAAGCACGGGGCACGGGACGGAGGCACAGTGGGAGGGCGCCCTTAGACCTCCTCCTCTGTCTACATCCCATGTAGAGGTCTTGGATGTACTAATCTGGTGCGGCCTAGCTCCATGTTAATAGTGCATCATGCAGAAAGTGGTGGTTTTACCGTGAGCGTCGAAGAACTCGTCGTCCGTGCTGTCCTCGGAGTCTCGGGCGATGCTCTGCATCCTCCACTCTGAGAGGCTGTGGTGCGACGGGCTCCCTGTGGATCCACATCACAACAGGAATGACCACAGTTTTGCCAAAAGCAGAATGAAGGCGGTAAAAAGCGGAGAGTGGTGCTCACCGCCTCTCTTGGACGACCTGTTGGAGGATCTGGAGGAGGTCGACCACTGCTTGGTGAGCTCTCCTCGTGTCTCCAGGGAGTCTCCCAGCTTTCCTCCGCCCCCTTCGGCCTCTGCAGCCGCCCCGCCGCCCTCAGCTCCCTGCTCCGGGTCCTGGCTGACGGAGGAGCCGTTGGTCTCCGCTCCCCCCTCTTCGCTCAGGCTGTACTGGGCCATCTTCTTGGCCAGAGCCAGCTGGGTCTCCAGCTCCAGCTGCCGGATGTCCTCGATGGTCAGGCCGTACCACTCGTCCTGCCAGCACCACGCCTGCCGGTGGGCTCGAACCATGACTTTACGCAGGCCTGGAAGGACCGCAGCAAGGATTTATGGGTAAGTTAGAGAAGAACAAATCTTATTTCTGTGATTTAAATCAACTAATGTGGATTAACCTTAAAAACACAAACTGTAGGTGCTGTTGGTAAACACAGAACGTGACATCAGAGAGTCACAGCTCGGTCACTTGTACTTTTGTTCTGTTTTAAGGGATTTTTAACTGTTAACTGGCTTTTTGGATGTTGACATAAGCTTTTATTTTATTTTCCTTATATTTATGCTTTTGTTATTTGCAAGAAAGAGTTGTGAATTTACCAAAAACATCAATAACAATGTTGGAAAAGTCAGTTATCACCCTGAATATCTAGAAATAGTCCTAACAAATTAGGGATATTGTTAAAAAAGAGTTGAAAATGAACCAAAAACATCATTAAAAAGGTTGGAAAAGTCAGAAATAGCTGTGTATATTTAGGAATGATCCCAAAAAGTTATGGATATTGTTAAAAAAGAGTTGGGAATTAAACAAAAACATCAACGTTAATGTTGGAAAAGTCAGAAATAACCCTGAATATCTAGAAATAGTCCTAACAAATTAGGGATATTGTTAAAAAAGAGCTTGAAATTAACCAAAAACATCATTTATAATGTTTGAATAGTTTGTAATCACACTGAAAATGTTGGAAAAGTCAGAAATAAACCTGAATATTTAGAAATAATCCTTAAAAAGTCATGGTTACTGTTGAAAATAGTTGAAAATGAACCAAAAACATCAATAATTATGTTGGAAAAGTCAGTAATCACCCTTAACATTTTGAAATAATCCTAAAAAAGTCATGGTTACTGTTGAAAACAGTTGGTTAATAGTTAATAATCACCCTGAAAACGTTGGAAAAGTCAAAAATAACTGCAATTTGCATATATCTGAACACTTTTCCTTTCTTTTAAATCATTTTTCTGCACCTTTGTAACTAAAACATTTAGATTCAGCATCTTTTATAAAAAATAAATAAAAGCAGCACTGTTTTGCACAATGGTTTCTTTGAGTTTTTCCATTTTAAGCACAATTTGTTGATATTTTTTAGCTTTAAACTGTGTTTTTACTGTCTGGTGTTTTTCTTTTGTGGTAAAAAAACAGATCTGACGAATGTATTTGGTGTTTTCTTTGTTTATATTTCAGGTTCTTGATCTCAGTAACAATTAAAAATGTTATTTAATCATTTACAGACTGGGAAAATCCGCGGATCTGTGGAGGGAGATTTAATTTAAATAAATGTTTTTGAACAAACAGCAGCTGGTTGTAAACCCTGGATCATGATTAAGACGCGTAAACGCCAATAAAAGAGAGAATGAGCAAACAGAGAAACAGCGTTCACATTAATATCCGGTGTAAACAATGAAAAGTTATACGACCGAAGAGAATCCAGCGTAAAGGGTCATAAACGCAACAGCTGCTGATCTGGAATCAGCTTCAACGCCGACGAGAACGAAGGAAACACAGAAGATCTGCGTCAACGTGGAAACACGGCCTCCTCTTCTTCTGCTTTTGGTATTTTTATCACTCATTTACCTTATTTATATATGTTTTATATATTCTTTATTATTACTAACTTATTTATTTGTTTTTAATTCAATTCTATATTTATATTTTTGTATATATATATATACATATATATATATATATATGTATGGGTATATGAATGTGTGTATATTTATATATGTTATATATAATCTTTATTATTACTAACTTATTTATTTGTTTTTAATTAAATTCTATATTTATATTTATATATATATATGTATGGGTATATGAATGTGTGTATAAATATATTATATATTCTTTATTATTACTAACATATTTATTTTTTAATTAATTTAATTTAAATTATATATATATTTATGTTTTCTTTATTATTACTAACATATTTAATTTTTAATTAATTTAATTTAAATTATATATATATTTATGTTTTCTTTATTATTACTAACATATTTATTTTTAATTAATTTAATTTAAATTATATATATATTTATGTTTTCTTTATTATTACTAACATATTTATTTTTTAATTAATTTAATTTAAATTATATATATATTTATGTTTTCTTTATTATTACTAACATATTTATTTAAATTTTATTTAATTAAATTATATATATATATTTATATTTATATTTTATTTATTATTACTAACTTATTTATTTAAATTTTATTTAATTAAATTATATATATATATTTATATTTATATTTTATTTATTATTACTAACTTATTTATTTAAATTTTATTTAATTAAATTATATATATATATTTATATTTATATTTTATTTATTATTACTAACTTATTTATTTAAATTTTATTTAATTAAATTATATATATATTTATATATATAACTTATTTAAATGTATTTAAATAAGTTATATATATATCGGTATGTTTGTGTATACACACACACACACACACACACACACACACACACACACACACACACACACACACACACACACACACACACACACACACACACACACACACACACACACACACACACACACACACACACACACACACACACACACACACACACACACCATACCTACCCACGTCGTGGATGAAGCGCTCGATCTTGGACTGCATGCCCCAGTATCTGAACTCCACCTTGCAGAGCTTGTAGGCGCACATGACGGGACGTTCCCCGAGGTTCTGGTTGATCTCCTCGATCCAGTCGTCCGACAGCGGGCCGCGCTTGGTTTTCATGGACTGGTAGAGTTTGGGGTCTTCCTCTGCCAGGTACTCGTGAGGAGGGATGTAGTCCTTCACGATGTCTATGGGGTCTGCAAGAGAGGGAGCAAACTACCATTCAGTCATTCATTCATCTTCAACCGCTTGTCCCTGTCGGGGTCACGGGGGGCTGGAGCCGATCCCAGCTGACATTGGGTGTGAGGCGGGGTCCACCCTGGACACATAGAGGCTTTGGACTGTGGGAGGAAACCGGAGAACCCGGAGGAAGCGAGGAACGGAGACAAGCAGAAGAAAGCAAAGAAGAAAGAAGAAGAAAGAGAAAGAAAGAAGAAAGAAAGAAAGAAGAAGAAAAGAAGAAGAAGAAAAGAAGAGAAAGAAGAAGAGAAGAGAAAAGAAAGAAAGAAGAAAGAAAAAAAGAAAGAGAAAGAAGAAAAAGAAGAAAGAAACCCACGCAGACACGGGGAGAACATGCAAACTCCACACAGAAGGGCCCCAGTCGGGATTCAAACCAGGAACCCTCTTGCTGTGAGGCATCAGTGCTAACCACCACATCACCGTGTCGCCCATGAATCAGGCAAAACTGATGTGAGCAGGACCTGACTGAACACCTGTCTCCAAAGGTGTGTGTGTGTGCGTG
>NC_139841.1:27060397-27077897 GCF_963691815.1 Echiichthys vipera
CTTGCTCAACAGCATCTGGGCAGTGCCCAGGAGATGAACTGGCACCTCTCCACACAGGGACTCGAACCGGCAACCCTACGGTTTCCCAGCCAAGTCACCTATGGACTGAGCTACGAGGACACTGACACTACGGAAAGATCTGGAAACAAAGCCACGCATCGCCATGACGTCATCAATGCGTGTGACGTGTTACGACGTGATGACGTATAGGCAGCAAGAAGCATTCTCCGAGGCCCAGGTAGTGTGAGTACAAACGGGCCTGGAGGGGGGGGACAAGGACCCTAAAGCACGGGGCACGGGACGGAGGCACAGTGTGAGTGCGCCCTGAGGGGGGGTGCTGCCCGTCTTGGCCAGGACTCTCTTATTAAAGACGTTTTTAATCTCAATGAGGTTAAAGAAATAAAACGAAACTGCAAGCGTGAGCCAATGCAAGTAAAAGTCCATCCTCATGTAGAGCTGCAGCCTGACTCTCTCTCCTCCCCTGAGGACCCTCGCACGGCGTGCCGCTCTCCCTGACTCCCCGTGATGATGCAGCAGAGACAAAGTGATGATGCAGCAGAGGAGAAACGCTCTCTCCGCACCTCACTCTGACCCTTTTCCTTCCTCTCTCTCCGCGCTTCACTCTGACCCTTTCCTCCCTCTCTCTCCGCGCCTCACTCTGACCCTTTCCTCCCTCTCTCTCCGCACCTCACTCTGACCCTTTCCTTCCTCTCTCTCTCCGCGCCTCACTTTTGACCCTTTCCTTCCTCTCTCTCCGCGCCTCACTCTGACCCTTTCCTCCCTCTCTCTCCGCGCCTCACTCTGACCCTTTCCTTCCTCTCTCTCTCCGCGCCTCACTTTGACCCTTTCCTTCCTCTCTCTCCGCGCCTCACTCTGACCCTTTCCTTCCTCTCTCTCCGCGCCTCACTCTGACCCTTTCCTTCCTCTCTCTCTGCGCCTCACTTTGACCCTTTCCTTCCTCTCTCTCCGCGCCTCACTCTGACCCTTTCCTTCCTCTCTCTCTCCGCGCCTCACTCTGACCCTTTTCCTTCCTCTCTCTCCACGCCTCACTCTGACCCTTTCCTTCCTCTCTCTCCACGCCTCACTCTGACCCTTTCCTTCCTCTCTCTCTGCGCCTCACTCTGACCCTTTCCTTCCTCTCTCTCCGCGCCTCACTCTGACCCCTTCCTTCCTCTCTCTCCGCGCCTCACTTTGACCCCTTCCTTCCTCTCTCTCCGCGCCTCACTCTGACCCCTTCCTTCCTCTCTCTCCGCGCCTCACTCTGACCCTTTCCTTCCTCTCTCTCCGCGCTTCACTCTGACCCCTTCCTTCCTCTCTCTCCGCGCCTCACTCTGACCCTTTCCTTCCTCTCTCTCCGCGCCTCACTCTGACCCCTTCCTTCCTCTCTCTCCGTGCTCACGTACCCAAAGTGTTTCATTTTTCCCCCTGATGAGTTCAGGACCTTAAAGACGGAGTCGGGGTTTCCCCTCTCGGCCCCGGCGTGTGGCCTCCTCTGATAGAAAGGCAGCAGATGGTTCAAGCGCACAGATCCTGAGCGGCTGAGCTGCTTATTAAGGCTGTAGCTCCACAGAGGCAGACGCGGATTATCAGTTCATAAACACACGGCATCTCCTTAAGACTCTCCGCTTTTAGACTGGAGCCAGGGGCGTGAAGAGTCCGTAAGGCTGGGAAGGGACAGGAAAACCCTCCAGGATACGGAAAATTCAATAAGTGATTCATTTATTAAGGATTCAAGGAGTTATTATTGTCTTTATATGATGCACGATGCAGTGAGTTTGTGGAAAATCGATGAAACGTATACCTCTCATTGCATATCTTATCCCAAATGTGCAGCACTTTGTAACTGTGTGTTTTTAAATGTTCCACATTGTCACGCCGCAGTGAGGTCTGTCCTGTCTTTGGGTTGTTGTCTTGTGAATTTCCTGTTTTATTTTGAAAGGTAACTCTCATCTGGTTTCAGGTCACTTGCCCTTCCTCTTGTATCACCGGTATCCCCTGATCCATGATTGTTTCCACCTGTGGTTCCCCTCCCTTCATGTGTATATAGTCCGTGTCTTCCCCTCCCTTCATGTGTATATAGTCTGTGCCCCCCCCTCATGTGTATATAGTCTGTGTCCCCCTTCATGTGTATATAGTCTGTCTTCCCTTCATGTGTATATAGTCCGTGTCTTCCCCTCATGTGTATAAAGTCTGTGTCTTCCCCTCCCTTCATGTGTGTATAGTCCGTGTCTTCCCCTCCCTTCATGTGTATATAGTCTGTGTCTCCCCCTCCCTTCATGTGTATATAGTCTGTTCCCCCCCTCATGTGTATATAGTCTGTGTCTTCCCCTCCCTTCATGTGTGTATAGTCTGTGTCTTCCCCTCCCTTCATGTGTATATAGTCCGTGTCTTCCCCTCCCTTCATGTGTATATAGTCTGTGTCTTCCCCTCCCTTCATATGTATATAGTCTGTGTCTTCACCTCCCTTCATGTGTATATAGTCCGTGTCTTCCCCTCCCTTCATGTGTATATAGTCTGTGTCTTCCCCTCCCTTCATGTGTATAAAGTCTGTGTCTTCCCCTCCCTTCATGTGTATATAGTCCGTGTCTTCCCCTCCCTTCATGTGTATATAGTCCGTGTCTTCCCCTCCCTTCATGTGTATAAAGTCTGTGTCTTCCCCTCCCTTCATGTGTATATAGTCCGTGTCTTCCCCCCTCCCTTCACGTGTATATAGTCTGTGTCTTCCCCTCCCTTCATGTGTATATAGTCCGTGTCTTCCCCTCCCTTCATGTGTATATAGTCTGTGTCTTCCCTTCATGTGTATATAGTCCGTGTCTCCCCCCCCTTCATGTGTATATAGTCCGTGTCTTCCCCTCCCTTCATGTGTATATAGTCCGTGTCTTCACCTCCCTTCATGTGTATATAGTCTGTGTCTTCACCTCCCTTCATGTGTATATAGTCTGTGTCTTCACCTCCCTTCATGTGTGTATAGTCTGTGTCTTCCCCTCCCTTCATGTGTATATAGTCCGTGTCTCCCCCCCCTTCATGTGTATATAGTCCGTGTCTTCCCCTCCCTTCATGTGTATATAGTCCGTGTCTTCACCTCCCTTCATGTGTATATAGTCTGTGTCTTCACCTCCCTTCATGTGTATATAGTCCGTGTCTTCACCTCCCTTCATGTGTATATAGTCTGTGTCTTCACCTCCCTTCATGTGTATATAGTCCGTGTCTTCCCCTCCCTTCATGTGTATATAGTCCGTGTCTTCCCCTCCCTTCATGTGTATATAGTCCGTGTCTTCACCTCCCTTCATGTGTATATAGTCTGTGTCTTCACCTCCCTTCATGTGTGTATAGTCTGTGTCTTCCCCTCCCTTCATGTGTATATAGTCCGTGTCTTCCCCTCCCTTCATGTGTATATAGTCCGTGTCTTCCCCTCCCTTCATGTGTATATAGTCCGTGTCTTCACCTCCCTTCATGTGTATATAGTCTGTGTCTTCACCTCCCTTCATGTGTATATAGTCTGTGTCTTCACCTCCCTTCATGTGTGTATAGTCCGTGTCTTCCCCCCCCTTCATGTGTATATAGTCTGTGTCTTCCCCTCCCTTCATGTGTATATAGTCTGTCTTCCCCTCCCTTCATGTGTATATAGTCTGTCTTCCCCTCCCTTCATGTGTATATAGTCCGTGTCTTCCCCTCCCTTCATGTGTATATAGTCCGTGTCTTCCCCTCCCTTCATGTGTATATAGTCCGTGTCTTCACCTCCCTTCATGTGTATATAGTCTGTGTCTTTCCCTCCCTTCATGTGTATATAGTCTGTGTCCCCCTTCATGTGTATATAGTCTGTGTCCCCCTTCATGTGTATATAGTCTGTGTCCCCCATCATGTGTATATAGTTCGGAGCGACCTTTTGTTCTGTGTTTTACCGGCTCACAGCCTTACATTTTGGATTTTGAGAATAAATACTAGTTTGACCTGCGTCCCTCCGCATCAGAGTCCTCATTCCGGCCCAGGTCTGACACACACATGAACAAAGTTATTATTATTATTACGCTTTAATCTCACTGCTGAGTCATGACAGTGAACTGTAGTCACTGTATTCTGGTGTCACACCTGTGATTGAAAAGCCATTTCATTGCTTCCATTGTAACGTGCAGCAGGTCGAGGAGCGGCTCCGCGTGAATACAAATCACGGCGATCGTTATTAGCAGCGAGAGCCGGGTCCTCGGGGTCAAGAACGAGAGCTCAACGGGAACATGGAGCTCTCTCTGCTGCAGACGTTAGCGCGGGGAGATCAGTGATGAAGGTCGGAGGAGGCAAACAGCTGGAAAATCACTGTAATCCAGCAGGTAATGTCGTTTAGCTGAGGAGCTGCAGGCTGAAATTAGCATCCTGGTGTCCGCCGCTGCAGCACGGGAGAGACACACGCGTCTTACAGCTACAGGCGAGGTTTCTCACTCCTCATGAACACATGCTGCAGGGGTTTTACTGCAGGGGAGAGCCGGGACGACTGATGATCGAAACACAGCGATTTCCAGGAAAACCGCGCAAATCTGACACGTCAAGTTCCGTCAGTACGTTCAGCGCACAGGGAGAGGTCGTGTCACGGCGCCGCAGCGTTCAAAAGTTATCCTGCCTGAGTTCCTGAGTTTGCCATGAGTTGCCTGAGTTGCTTCATTGCCTGAGTTTGCCCTGAGTTGCCTCGTTGCCTGAGTTCCTGAGTTTGCCCTGAGTTGCCTCGTTGCCTGAGTTTGCCCCGAGTTGCCTCGTTGCCTGAGTTGCCTCGTTGCCTGAGTTCCTGAGTTTGCCCTGAGTTGCCTCGTTGCCTGAGTTTGCCCCGAGTTGCCTCGTTGCCTGAGTTTGCCCCGAGTTGCCTCGTTGCCTGAGTTGCCTCGTTGCCTGAGTTTGCCCTGAGTTGCCTCTTTGCCTGAGTTGCCTCTTTGCCTGTGTTGCCTCGTTGCCTGAGTTGCCTCGTTGTCAGCCACTTGTTGCTTTACTTGTGGAGCCCCGTTGTTAAAAAAAACATTATTGACGCACCTGTCTAACCTGCTTCTGCTCCCAGTGTTCCCTGTTTCCCAGTTACCGTTCGTGACAGAGACGTTTCTTCTGCAGTTTATTCATGATTTACAGAGACGCAACAATTCCCCCATGAGCAGCAGCAAGTCACACTATTTATATTAATAATAATAATATTTATATACAGTATTGATTCAGAAATATTTTGCACACAGGGAGGAACATCAGACATCTCTACGGACGATGTCTATAACGCAAAACATTTAAATAAATCACAGTAAAGACGTAAAAACAGGAGAATAATCCGTAAATGTGGTTTTGGGTGAACTGCCCCTTTAAAAAAAAAAAAAATGCATCCTTTAATTTAGAGCGAGACGTAATGTTGTCGTGGTAACGGCGACGGCAGCATCGTCACGTCTGAGCCTTTTTACGCCCCGGAAAACAAACAAATGATGGCAGCGGCTGCCGTGCTGCAGCTGATGTCACCAGTTACCATGGCAACCGGCGATCAGCTGTGACGCTGAGCGGGAGGAGGAGGGGTCCGGCTGTCTGTGTGTGTGTGTGTGTGTGTATGAGTGTGTTTATGTGTCTGTGTATGTGTGTGTGTGTGTGCGTGTATGTGCATCTGTGTATGTGTGTGTGTATGTATGTGTGTGTGTGTGTGTATGCATGTGTGTGTGTGTGTGTGTGTATGTGTGTGCGTGTATGTGTGTGTGCGTGTGTGTGCGTGTGTGCATGCGTGTGCATGCGTGTGTTAGTGTGTGTGTGCGTGTGTGTATGTGCGTGTGTGTTAGTGTGTGTGCATGCGTGTGCGTGTGTTTGCGTGCGTGTGTTAGTGTGTGTGTGTGCGTGCGTGTGTTAATGTGTTTGTCTGTGTGCGTGTTAGTGTTTGTGTGTGTGCGTGTGCTTGCGTGTGTGTGTGTGTGTGTGTGCATGTGTGTGTGTGCTTGCGTGTGTCTGTGTGTGTGTGTGTGTGTGTGCAGGTCACGTGCAGCACCGCGTGGTCTGCAGAACAACAGCGGCGTCGTGACCTCTTTGACCACGTCTCTTGTTCTGGTGCAGGACGACGCTTTGAACTCCTCACCTCCGCCCTCCTCACCTCCGCCCCTCCTCCGCCCTTCAGACGCAACCCTGGCGTCTAAACCTCACGCTCTGACTCCGAGCAAACGCTCCCTTCCCTCATCCAAATCATGAAACTCAAACTACAGCAGCTTTGTCGTGTCCTCACCTGGATCATGTAGAGCTGAGCGATGCGGTACTCCTCCACGCTCATCGGCATGGGGATGCGGTACTCCTTGATCAGCATGGTTGTGCTTGAATCTGGCCCGTCTCTGCGTGCGTGTGTGTGTGTGTGTGTGTGTCCAGAGGGGTCTCTCGGTCGGCGTTGCTACCCGAGCAGCATGCTCAAACGGCGAGGATGGGAGTCATCGTTATTCACACCTGTCAGAGGAGAAACCAGAGCAGAGGTTCAGCGAGAAAAGCTCCAAGAATACGACGATTTTTTAGCTTCCAGAGGAGGAGTTAGCGTGTTTGTCTCAAGGATTAAACCCCCCGTACACAAGCCGACACTTCCTGTGCGTGTGTGTGTGTGTGTGTGTGTAAGTGTGTGTGTGTGTGTGTGTGTGTATCTATTACAAGGTAATCCACTGACCTAGCAACATCCCTGAAATCCCCAAGCAACCTAAATCCCAACTCTGTGTGCACACACTGAAGATGCAGCCCAGCGCGGTCAACGCAGCCTTCAAACCCCGGCACTTTACAGCGTTTAATATTATTTCTACTTTATTTTATACACTTTAGAGGGATGAACTGCACTTTTTTACACTTACTACTTTAGTTTGTTGACACATTAAGATAAAAACAAAGGGGAAATTTCCTTTTTACAGCAGCAAAGTGGACAGAAAACATAGAGAAGCTTCAATAAGAAACAATATAAACAAGGAAATATAGAAGAATATGAACAATATGAACAATATGAACGCAGGGAAATGTAAAAAATAAAAATAATAGGAACAGTATATACAATATTTATAAATTCAGGGCACTTATATGCAAATTTATATAAAATATGATGCATTGTTGTGTGCACAAAAGGCTAAATCACTTAATTTGACTGTTTAAATCTGAGGAAAATATTGTTTTGTGTTGTTTTTTAATGCAACAGTGATAAAAACCTTTTAAAGGGAAGGTTCAGCTTTTTATAAAGTGTGGTCGTACAAGGTGCCACGAGCAGAACGACCTTTAAAGTCAAAATCCGTCAAATTTGTGATAGGTTGTTTCTGGCGCCCCCTTTGGCTGTACGATGTAACTGAGTTGTGATTCATCTTTCGACTCCCGGTCCGCCCCCCTATGTGTTACCATGGCTACAGACCCCAATTTCTGAAATACATGAATCCCCCCTCCTTTGCGTTGAAAGGAGCCAGTTGAGGTGGTTCAGGATCATCTGGTAAGGATGAACCCTGGGCGCCTCCCTAGGGAGGTGTTCCAGGCACGTCCAGCTGGGAGGAGGCCTCGGGGAAGACCCAGGACCAGGTGGAGAGATTAGATCTCCACACTGGCCTGGGAACGCCTCAGGATCCCCCAGTTAGAGCTGGTTAATGTGGGAAAGGGAAGTTTGGGGTCCCCTGCTGGAGCTGCTGCCCCCGAGACCCGACCCCGGATAAGAGGCTGAAGATGAGATGAGATGTCAGTATTGATTCATTTTCCAGTCATTTCTCGACTCACAAACGTCCGAGATAACGTTCACAGAGGTCTTGTTTGGTTTAAACAACAGTCCAAAACCCCAAAGATCTGTATTTTACACTTCTCTGCACCCTCAAAACCTCACATCCTCACCTCCGACACACGGCGAGGCAAAATAAAAGCCAGGAAAAGCTGCGTGCGTCTGCTGAAGTGTCAGTTTTCACCTCACATTTCTGCTTTACAGGGATTTACTGGGGCTCTATTTATAGAAGTCCTTCTGTCGGCGGGTCAAGGGCTTTTTCTTCACAGGCTTCAGTGACTCTTCAGGACGTTTCCTCGCTGTAATTGTGTCACAAAATAACCCGCCGCAGCGCAGTAACTAAGGCCGCAGCCTCTGGGGAGCAGCTCTGATCTGAATCTGCAGTTTTAAATACCTGTAGCTGCTGTTCATCATCGGCATCATGGGAATTAAAGAGCCTCGCTAACTACATGATGTTGAAACCTGCTGTGTTTCCACCGTACGAGCCTTTACTCCTGCAGATGCTCATACCGGTGATGTGCTCGGCTCGACAGTCACGCACTTTAGGGCTTTTATTGTGAAAGGTAAGAACAGAAGGATCGGGTTCGGCTGCTTAAAGATCGAAATGAGTAAAGTTTGCAGGCGTGAACCGGACTCGGAGCGTCCGTGTTGTTGTTTTCTAATCCTCACGGTTGTATTTGCGGAGTGAAAGCTCAGAAATATAATTTTTTATGAAAGTTATTTGCGTCTTTTTGAGGAAACGTCCTCTCCTGTTCTCCGTTTAACCCTCCTGGTACCTTCAAATTGCACTAACGATGTTTATCCTTGGGGTTAATTTGACCGCAGCAAGTTAAAACATCCAGAGAATGATCGTGATCAAAGTCGTTGCTCCAGTTTTTATGTCAGGTACTCGATGTCATGGGTGTCAAAGTCAAGGCCCGCACGCCACAGCCGCCTGCGTGTGTTTTCCACGCACACAAAACTACATTACCCACAATGCAACGGTAGCCCGCGAACTCACTGCAGCGCCGCAAGTGGGCAGATGTCAACTTTCACTACACACAACACTAACAGAAGCAAGGTTTAAAAAAGAATAAGGGTTAAAAAGAGATAATAATAAGGTTCAGCACTGCACTTTGACTAAATTCTGCACCTAAAAAATATAAATTGGGTAAAAATGGAGAAATTAGAAGCTAATTAAGCCCAGTGTTGTTGTTGTTGTTGTTGTTGTTGTCGACAGGAAGACTGTCACACTACTTCCTGACCTCTGCGGTTCATTTGCTGCAGCAGCTTCACCACACATGCATAAACTAATGATGCACAGATGGACACATCCGTACACACACACACACACACACACACACACACACACACACACACACACACACACACACACACACACACACACACACACACACACACACACACACACACACACACACACACACACACACACACACACACACACACACACACACACACACACACACTGACACACACACACACTTTGCATTTGCCCCTCCTCTTTTCTTTCTCATGTTAACAGCATCAGATTTACGGTCGCTCTTAATCTTTCTGAGATTAAGTAGCCGCTCGTTCGGTCATGTGATCCTCCTGAACCCCCCTTGTTTGAACAGGTAGGTGTTTCACCTGCGAGGCTCTAGGCCTGCCGCACCTCCACCGGTGCCCTTTACGCTAGCTGCAGGGTCATCAGCTGGGGACCACCAGTCACCGATGTTTCGCTCCTTAACCAGAACATCTCCTGGTGGCGGGGCAGTGAACAGGGACGTCTCCCAGTCACCCCCCCGCAGCTAGCTCTCCTCAGGAGTTGCTCACTCCCCACACCTTATTAATATTACTAAAAGTGTCGCGGATGACGCTTCGAGGAGGACCCCAGGTGCTCAAAGCATCAAGTGCAGAAATGACTTCACAAAAACTGAACGAACCCAGACTTCACGCAAGAAAACTGACAATGATCCGTCAGAAAAAGCAAGGAAACGAACGCAGTGTTAAAAACCTGTCGCTGCGTTTGTGTCCTTCGTTTACGGGCAAACGAAGAATTCTCCCCTGAAAACCATTCTTTCCAAAAGCTCCGGTTGCACGTGAACAGAGAAAACCGGAGTTTGGATCCTTAATACTCACATTAGGGCGGGGCAGGTGATAAAGCAGGAAACAAACCAGCAACACGACAAAATAAAACAGGACCATGACAAAAAGTCCCTGTGAAACAGAAGCTGGAGCCTCTGAAGCATCAGGGCGGGGTTCAGTTACAGGACGGGTTTAAATCAAACCGTTTGCATTTGATCGGCGTAGGTTTGTGGATGATATATAAAATATATGATGAGATTTAGTAAAACAATTCAATCTGAAGTCCCCAAAACAAGAAGATACATCAAAATACAGCAGACGATAACATAGAAAAACTCTATAAGTAGACACAAATACAAAAAAAACCTACACAAAAACAAACACACGCACAAAAAAAGGTATAAAATATAAAATGCACTAAAATGAGAACAGATATTCTGCACTATGAACATGATAAGAAGCATCCTGCACAGTTAAATCCATGGTAATCTACAATCTGTTTGAATACAGAGCAATATTTACGTGGAATACATGATCCTACGCAACACGCACACTGATAACGAAGGTAAAAACATTGTTGTGTGTCTATATTTCAGTGTATATCGATATTAAAAGCCCTGCAGCGACAGGAGCCACACAAAGCTCTGATTCACTGAGCACTTCACCCTGAAAGCAACACCATTACAATCCTGAGCTCTGACTTGGCAAACGACCACACGCTTGAAATGCATTTTTGCACAATAACAGGAAGTACTTTGTCAACATGCGGTGTAATTCTGTTCATCTCCGTCCGTAGCTCTCGCTGAATATGACCCTCTAATTACTCTGGGAAGAACCGCAACTGCTTCCAAACCGTAACAAACTTCCCTTGGGCTTCGTTTCCCACAAAGACACCGAGCACCAGCACGTAGGACAGGGGTCTGCAACCCGCGACTCTTGGGCCTCGTGCGGCTCTTCACTCCCTTTTCAGTGGCTCTCCCTGTAGCTTTGCTAAAAACTAACATGGAAATAAATGATGTGTTTTTTGCACGGTGGACAATCGTTCAAAGGAAGCACCTGTTCTCTTGGAGTTCAAAAAACACGCATGCTACACGGTGGTGTGGTGGTTAGCACTGTCGCCTCACAGCGAGAGGGTTCCTGGTTCAAATCCCTGCTGGGGAGTTTGCATGTTGTCTGCGTGTCTGCGTGGGTTTTCTCCGGGTTCTCCGGTTTCCTCCCACAGTCCAAAGACGTGCAGGTGTTCGGTTCATTGATGACTCTAAATCACCCGTAGGTGTGAATGGTTGTCTGTCTCTGTTCGTCTCTATGTGTCCTGTGATAGACTGGCGTCCTGTCCAGGGTGGACCCTGCCTCACGCCCGATGTCAGCTGGAATCTGCTCCAGCCCCCCCGCGACCCCGACCCCGGGATAAGCGGTTGAAGATGAATGAATGAATAAAATACGCATCACATGCTACGGCTATTGCTCAGCACCTTTCCCTGCTAATCTGGAGTTTCTGGCCTGTGCTGTCAGTGTGTTAACCGTAGATAGACCCCCCCCAAAAAATGTATCGGAGGAGAATAGAGCGTTGCGTGGAGAGATCAATTTGCTTTCACTGCCAACATTGAGGACTTACCTGTATGCTTGATATGTGCGGAGAAACTAGCGAACAACATTTTTTTTACAAGTCAGTTTTCTTTATTTTTGCAACAAACTGTAGTTTTTTTTGTATATATCATATAACTTTAACTAGTGGGCTGCATGGTGGTGTAGTGGTTAGCACTGACGCCTCACAGCAAGAAGGTTCTAGGTTCGCATCCCGGTCTGGGCCTTTCTGTGTGGAGTTTGCATGTTGTCCCCGTGTGTGCGTGGGTTTTCTCCGGGTACTTCGGTTTCCTCCCACAATCCAAAGACATGCATGTGTTAGCTTGATTGAAGACTCTAAATCACCCGTAGGTGTGAATGGTTGTCTGTCTCTGTTCGTCTCTATGTGTCCTGTGATAGACTGGCGTCCTGTCCAGGGTGGACCCCGCCTCACGCCCGATGTCAGCTGGGATCGGCTCCAGCACCCCCCGCGACCCCGACCCCGGGATAAGCGGTTGAAGATGAATGAATGATGATATAACTATATATACAACTTTATAAGCTGTGAGTTCAAATGTGTTTTGCGGCTCCAGACAAATTTTACTTGGTGAAGAGGCGGCAAAATGGCTCTTTTGATAGTCTAGGTTGCAGAGCCCTGACGTAGGAGATCCTCCCGCTGCCTTCCCCGCGTCCCTCTGTCCGCTCTAATCCGTTCATCTGATGAAGTTTGTGCGTTGCATTAGCAGTGAATCACGCAGGAACATTGGCCTCTGTAGAAAACTGCGAGCGCCGGCTGCGGGGCGGCCTCAGATAACTGTAATGGTGTGAAAGCATTTACGACAGAAATCCTGCAGGAGATCTGTCTTCACGCAGCCGCTGGGGAAATCTCGAGCAGTCCTGCACTAAACCCGAAAGAGCTCCTTAATTGAGCTCGCGGTCGGAGAATCACAGTTAGCGTCGCCCTCGCGGATGAAGTAAATATCTCATGTGCACCACTGAGAGGGTGCCTGGCTGCCGGCCGCCCTCCATCACAGCCCTGTGTGATGTCACAGAGAGGAAGCCTTCAGCTAAATTGCACCAAATTTGCTACAGAGCCGACCGACTCGGAGGAAAACCAGCTCTGCCCCATTAAACACAGCACCGGCTGCCAGGAGCTCGTTCCCCCAGAGGACGACTTTCTGCTGAAACCCCCGGAAACAAACGCACCCCAGCAGCTCGACGTCCACTCACGTTAGACCCTGAGTCTCACCGCAGAGACTAAAAGACTCACCACTTATCCCTGGAGCTCCTCTCTGCCCTTTGTCTGCAAAAGACCTGTGTTCTGCAGAGATGCAACAGTTATTGTTCCTTATTCTACTGAAACAACGACGGTGCACAGGACTGGAGACAACACGGGTGGAGGAGGCGGATCAGGACTCACACACACGGTCTTTTTCTGGACTTACACACATCAAATAAGCCACATAGTTTTTTTTAGTGTATCAACTATTAACAGAGAAACCCAGGAGAGTCTCTAACAGGCGGACGTGGCTAACAGTGGTTAGCTCGGGGCAGCACGTGAAGGCATTCAAAGGTCTTTTTTAACCACTAATGCTGCTGAAAATAGGGATCGACCATTATGGATCTTTTAGGGCCGATTTTTCTTGTCTCAATTTTTAAAAAAGGAACATTTATTGAACTTAAAAAAGGCGTCTCCAGCAAGACGGAGCTTCCTGTCTGTAAATAATGCTGGGAAAAAACCAATGGCGTACACAGAAGCCCGCAACGGCCGACGCAGATACAACTACAAAACGCAAATTGCTCGATCGCAGCTCAAGATAACAGCAAACCTCTGCAGCAGCATGAGAAGAGTCCCTACACACACAACAAAGCAGCAACAGCGTAGTTAGTGAAGCCAGAGTTTATTAAAAGAGTGTTTTAAAGACTTACCTACTGGCCCCTGTACCAGCTCCTCTCATAGTAAAGTCCATTACAGTGGATTACCAAAGTCAATCCCAAAGGAAGGAGCCCATTGGTGCTTTGTTGTGTGTGTAGGGACTCTTCTCATGCTGCTGCAGAGGTTTGCTGTTATTTTCAGCAGCATTAGTGGTTAAAAAAGACCTTTGAATGCCTTCAACGTACTGCCCCGAGCTAACCACTGTTAGCCACGTGCGGCTGTTAGCCACTCTCTAATAGTTTATACATGAAAAAAAAGGTTTAATGGATTATTCGATGTTTGTAAGTGCGGAAAAAAAGACCGTGGGATGATTTTACGCAGGAGTTCCACTTTAAACCTGCGCTAACAGATGTTTAGGCCTCCTGGTGGAGGCAGAAACAAGCCATAAACAAATTAGCTTTAAAGTTAATTTGGGGAACTTGTCAGGAAACAGTCGCCTGCTTAGACTCACAGCAGATGTGGAGCGACAGGATCATTCATTGGGAGTTGTGTTTCCGGCCACCAGACGACTGGAAGTCTGACATTTGCTGCCGACTCCTGAGGGAAACATCCGTCCACCATCACATCGCATAACTGTAGGCTGTCGTCGGTGCTGAGCAGGAAAGAAGGGTTGCATTTATCAGAGATGCTTCGTCGCTACGGGAGAAGAAACAACGACATGAAAGCGACTCCTCTTATTGATCCCGTCCCGGTTTAGCTTTCTACCTGCCGTGCACGAGTGCGGTGTGATGACGCCGCGTGGAAAGTCCTCCTATCTGGCATGAATTCAATTTAAAACCCTCCGAATACGTCGGCTGAATGCGTAACAGATGAATCACCATCATCAGGAGAGACGCGGGGGGAATCATAAAGGCTATACGGTGTTATAGGTAACTGTGTATGAACACAACACGCCGCGTCTTTGTTACACATCACAGTGGGATGCACCAGGTCGGAAGAGCGACACGAGTCGTGCTGCGCTTAACAAGATCCCCTGACAGGACTCTGCTTTTGATACTGACACACACACTCACACACACACGAACACACTCACATGGATCTAAAACACACCACAGCATTCTTCACATCTGGAGAAACACGCAGGCTTGTCGAATTGATTAGATGCTGTCCGCCGCGCGCACAGGTGGGCCGAGAACCACAAACACACCGCGGATAATTCCCCCAAGGTTTGGTGAAATCCCCCAGAGTCAAGTCCCGTACCCTACGCTCCTGTTGCGTACTTCAGATCACCACCCGAAGGATCACGCCACGGTGGCTAAACTGCACTTCAACACCTGCGTACACTCGCGGTAACAAAACAGCAACAGAGAACCACATTCAAATGTTACTTCATGTCTTTTCCGTGCGTCTCACACTGATGGATTTGGCTTCCTCCCGTCTGCAAACACCACCCAGAGAGGGAGAACCGGGTGATGGTGCAGCACGTCACAACCCCCAAGCATGAGCGTTAAACACATGTGTTGCACGCCAGTAAAGAGGAAGCTGCGTCGCTCTGACCCCCGCGAATAAATCCCTCACACCAAACATGAACCCATGATTTCACACGTCCACACCTCAGACTGCAGATGCCAGACCTCGGGCGTCCATGTTGCTAATTAACCCGTTTCCATAACAGCTGCAAGCGAACGGTGCTTTTTTTTAAACGTGCAGGTGAAAGAAAGCACTTTACCTCGCAGAAGGAAACCCCCCCCTCGACCCAACTGATCCACTGAGCGGAGGCTTTAGGGGCCATTGCAGATCCTGGTCCCACAGAGACCAGCAGCAGCCCGGGCATCCCTCCACCCCGTCCCCCTGATGCTCCTCGCTCCCTCCTCTGCCGTCTGCTGTCGGCCGATCCCCCCCCCCTTCCACCTCGCCGGCTGGAAGGAGCTTGGAGGAAGGAGAGAAAAATCCTCTGTGTGAAACAAGAGAACGTATCGACTCTCTCTCTCTCTCTCTCTCTTCCTCTCCTTCTTCTTCCCCCATCCACCTCCGTCTTCGCTGCTGTCTCCACCTCCTCAGGAGCGAGGATGCTCTGTTACCATGGAGACGCACGAGGCCGGAGCCCCATTGGCGGGGTTTGTTGTGATGCAGCGAGCCGGCGGTGCAGCCCACCGCATTGATTGCCTCTTTCTCAGTGAGCGTGATTGACAGTGACTGATGATTTGGACGTAATTACGGGAATATTGTGAATCCTGGTTTGTTACCGGGTAAATTAGATATATTAATACATGATTTAGACTGAAATACTGTTATTTTTTACCTTATTTATTAGTATTTATATCTATTCTTCCTCTAATTAACAAAGAGACGAGAGCTGCAACGGTTTGATCCAAAGATTCAAGACGGTTTATTTGTCTTTGGCTCTCAAACTTCTGCTTTTATTACTTTATTTCCATGTTTACGTCTATTTATATTTGTGATTTTATATATTTCATGTACTGTATTCTATTTCTTCTACTCTACACGTCACTTTGTATTCATGTTACACCTCTCTCTTCACTTTCATTTGAATCTGCACCGTGTCTTTGCACTCGTTTGGGTTTAAGTCTCGAAACTCTTGTCATTTTAGCAGGAAACCGGTGGATTGTTACTCCAGTTAGGGAATGAGTCCTGACCCCAAGTGAAGGAGTTCAAATCCCTCGGGATCATGTTCACGAGTGAGGGGACGATGGAGCGTGAGTTTGGCCGGAGAATCGGAGCAGCGGGGGCGGAGCTGCAGTCGCTCTACCGCACCGTTGTGACGAAAAGAGAGCTGAGGAAGACAAAGCTCTGGATCTACCCTCAGTCCTGGTTCCTACCCTCACCTGTGGTCATGAAAGCTGGGTCATGACCCAAAGAACCAGGTCCAGGTCCAAGCGTCTGAAATGTGTTTCCTCAGGAGGGGGGCTGGAGTCTCCCTTAGAGAGAGGGGGAGAAGTTCAGCATCCGTGAGGAACTCGGAGTAGAGCCGCTGCTCCTTTGTGTTGAAAGGAGCCAGTTGAGGTGGTTCAGGATCATCTAGTAAGGATGAACCCCGGGCGCCTCCCTAGGGAGGTGTTCCAGGCACGTCCAGCTGGGAGGAGGCCTCGGGGAAGACCCAGGACCAGGTGGAGAGATTAGATCTCCACACTGGCCTGGGAACGCCTCAGGATCCCCCAGTTAGAGCTGGTTAATGTGGCCCGGGAAAGGGAAGTTTGGGGTCCCCTGCTAAAGCTGCTGCCCCTGAGACCCGACCCCGGATAAGAGGCTGAAGATGAGATGAGATCGTTGAAGGAGCCTGAGACAAACTAATTGCTCTGCATACGACAAATAAACCGTCTTGAATCTTGAATCAAGTCGTTGCAGCTCTCGTCTCATCGTCACAGAAGAAGCTACGGTCAAGAATAGTTAGAAAAACCTTATTTTACGCAGTGAAACACACAAAGAACGCTCTGGTGACGCACACGAATCCATAACTTCTGAATGAAAGGGTGATTATTCTATGAAAGCAGAGACGTTTGAAAGTGTTGTGCAGTGAAGAGCGTGCGTATGAATCCCTCTGATCTGCGCTCCCAGAGGCAGAACACCTGCTCGGATGATTATGCATCTGTGTGCAGCGTGTCGTGACCGCGCCGCCTCTCCTGCTGTGGATCCTTCTCACCTGCGTCAGCCGCAGAATTTGAATGAGCACAGCTGAGCGCCGCGAACACAGGGCTTTTCTTTTGACTAACAAATAAACCTGCGTCTTTACTCCAGACTGGAGCTCCAGTTCCTGGGTCGAGAGGACGCCGCAGCAGCTTCTCTGGACTTCCTGCTTCGTGCTAAGCTAAGCTGGTAGCGTAGCGGCTGCAGCTTTGTGGTTGGAGTTGAATTCACAGTGGATTTCAAGATTCAAGATTCAAGATTCAAGAAGCTTTATTTATCCCGAGGGAAATGATTGTGCAACAGTTTCGATACAAAGGAGGAAAAGGATCAGAGTAACAATAAGCATAAAAACATAAATCAAATCAAAATAACGCTAACATCAGATAAATCAAGCAATGAACCAAGTGTGACAGAGTGCAACAGACGTCGTGGTTAAGCGTAGGTTTATACAATATACAACAATACGGGTGCAGTTTAGCAGCAGATTGAAATGAAATAAGTACAAACTAAATAAGTGAGAAGGAGCGATAAGTGATGAGTGTTAAAAATGTTAAAAATGTAGCAGCATCTATATTTATTGAGTTTTTATTTGCTTCTCACAGCGGTTACTGAGGTTAAATGGTTCAAAAAGAGTC